>NW_027643569.1:0-155000 GCF_032717465.1 Coenobita brevimanus
GTCGTGACGCCTCATCCAGAGGGATCTGATGGTATCCTTGCCTCAAATCCAAGCTACTGAATACAGTATTTTCTCCTAACTGGGAAAGAATTTGTGCAGTGTTTGGCAATGGGAAGGGGTCTGATGTAATCTGCTTATTCAAATGGCGAAAATCGAGACAAATTCTTGGTCCACCATCCTTCTTGGCCACCGGGACCAAGGGTGAACAATATGGTGATCTAGAAGGACGTATTATATTTTGCTCCCTTAGTTCATTTAGCTGTTGCCTAAGAGTTTCGTGATACTTAACCGGTACCTTATAAGGACGACGGTTTACAACCGGTCCTGTTGCACAGATGTGATGGAGGAAATAAGGTGTAATATTCAGTGGTTCATCAGGCAGGGCAAACACTTGAGGATGCTTTCGCACTAGACGTTTGAGAGCATCATTCTCCTTAGTCTCCGGTGGACATAACTCATCTACTTTTAGAAAGAGCTTAGTTAATCTCTCTCCTCCCTGTGTCACACCAGTTATTTGCCCTTGCTCATCCTCCTGATTCTCGTCCCACATTATCTCCTCAAACGGTTCTATTGTCCCCACCCTGTACCTGCCAGATATACTGACCCGGTCAGGGGTGGCGTTAGTGTAGGCAACATAAACCCTGGACTTTCCTCCCGCCTCGCCCGGGACCATCTGTACAATCCCTGGCCACAGCATAGCAGCGAAAGTACTACCAGGATTAGGTGAGAATAACCCAAAGGACCATCCTGAAATTTCAGTCTCTAACGAGATCATTCCACTTGTGAACGGATCAATCACGACTGTCTCACTCGTCATACAACGCCCAGAGATATACTCCTGGTCATCTGATAAGCCGGTTTCAACTACATGCAAGGAGGAAGCACCATCTATGCGAAGATTCTCCTCTCCCGACTGTAATTCTACCTTCTCCTCATCGATCTCTATGCACAACGGATCTGGTGTAATACATATATTCCGAGCGAAAATAAAATCGGAACCTAGAATCACTGAAATAGTACATGGTAAGTTCCTCACCACTACTAATTCACTCTCGTAGGTGTGACCAGCCAACCCTATAGGCAGGCTAACCACTCCTACCACATCAAGCTCATTACCACTTACGGATACTAACCTTCGTCCTTGATACGGTCTGAGCTCAGGCTTGGTCTCACCCAAATTCTCATAGGTTCCTTGATTAATGAGCGATCGACATGCTCCGGTATCCAAGAGCATGGGGCAATCCCTCATTTCACCACACGCTCCCATAATCATCACCAGATCCGTCCCGTCTATATGCCTCTCTCTCTCTCTCTCTCTCTCTCTCTCTCTCTCTCAGGTTCTGTAGGGTGAATGATAATGTCAGTGCAAAGTATGATTTTATTGATATAATTATTATAAAATAAATAAAACATGTTATTATAAAATAAACAAAGCATTTTAACACATTTAAAGATAACTACAGTTCGCGGTTAGACAAATGTAGCCAGCTTTTAAGCTCGCGTCTGCATACACTCTGCCTCTCAACATTTGCCTTTCCTCTCTCTGTCTGTCTGTCTCTCTCTCTCTCTCTCTCTCTCGATCAGTATCGTGTCCAATCTCCATTATTTCTAATCACTTCTTGCAGGCGGTTTGGCATAGAGCTGACATGATTATAGATTATGTGCTGTTTCCTGCGCATGACTTCCCATTCCCGTTGAGTATGCTGGAACAGATTTGCTGGCGTTCTCTCCATTTCCTGTTCCCAGGAATTGTCAATGTTTCCCCACACATTTTCGATGGGATTTAAGTCACTTGACTTACTGGGCCAGGGCAAGAGGTCCACATCATTTCGTTCATCGAACCACCTCCTCACTATTCTTGCCGTGTGAACACTACAATTGTCCTCATTAAGAGGATCTTCTCTGGGTAAGGGAGAGCATAGGCCCGTACTGAAGGAAGCATCACCTCTTCTAAAATTTCAAGGTAAGTATCAGCGGTGAATCTTCCCTCAATCCGAGCCAACTCCCCAGCACCATATAGATGGATCCACCCCCACACATTGCAAGTGACGTGGCCGCTCCTTCCCTCGTAAAAGATGTTCGCCTCGTTATATCTGTCGTAGGAAAACAGTGATCAATGCGGATGATCAAGTGATTAAGGATTAAGGTATCGATTGGTCTCTGACGGGCTGGATATGGATTATATCCCAAACCACTGAAAGCCGAATATATTTTGAGTTATTTCATAAACGTCCCGAATGTCTGAATGATGATGATAATGATGATGATGATAATAATAATAATAATAATAATAATAATAATAATAATAACGATAATAATAATCATCATCATCTTCATCATCATCCAATCCTACCTTGCTCCATGAGGAGCGTAGGAGCCCGGGGCTAGGCATGTTGTCCTGACATTTAAGATGAGAGTGACAAGCCTCACAACCCTGAGTGGCATTACGTGAGCAATAACCCCAACCACCCCTTGAATATAAACCTTCACCGGTTCAATCTAATAATAATAATAGAAAAGAAAATGGTTCTAATTGCTTATTTTATCTCTAAAACAATAACCGATAGATGTGATGATGGAAGAACATGTTTAAGGATTCAAAATGAATGCAGGTCTTACCTAGTGTTGGTCATCCTCCAGCAATGCACTTTCCCATGGCTGCATGACGAGAAGGTCTTTTCGTCTGAGAAGATTACCCTAGCCCAGAAGTCGAGCCCTTCGTCACAGTATCGCTGGGCAAACTGAAGGCGGCGTTCTTTGTGGCTGTCCGTCATTTTTTCCTTTACAGCTGCAACGTGGCATCGAAAACCTGATGAATGAAGTCTTCTCCTCACTGTCCTGTCCGGCACCGTTAACTGCAACTGCCTTTTAACTTCACTGCTCTTAAGAAAAGGATTTCGGTTAACTGCTTCCACAATTCTTCTCTCTTCCTCTGCAGTAGTTTTCTTTGTTCCTCCAGGCGACTTGCGCGCATCAACATTTCCTTCTACTTCATATCGCCTCAACCAAAAATATACTGTCGTTCTTGATATTCCCAGGTGTCTTGCTATTTCTGTGGGGGTTGATGCAGCCATGGCCATTCCTACGATGCGGTTTCTTGTGCATTTTCTGTCAGTGGCCAGATGCTCCGTGATACAGGATTTCGATGAGTAAAATAATTGATGCCGAGACGTCTACAACAACTGGAGTGCCAACTGAATGAGATATACATCCAGTGCAGGCTCCTTATATCTGGCCAGGAATCTGACATTTCCAATTCACACATAGATGAAAATTAAAAAAGGTTGACAAAGCACGGTTGATTTTCCACCTCTAGAGACGTCACCTTGTGGAACTGTCATTTTCCCAGGGACACACACACACACACACACACACACACACACACACACACACACACACACACACACACACACACACACACACACACACACACACACACACACACACACACACACACACACACACACACACACACACACCTATCTATCCGTCTACTTGTCTATTTCTACCTATATCTATCTGGCTGTTTTTCTGTAGATCGATTTATCTATCTATTTATATCTGTCTATCTATGTATCTATCTATCTATCTATCTATATATATATATATATATATATATATATATATATATATATACTGTATATGAGAGAGGCAAATAGACATAGAGAGGGAGAGAGAGAGAGAGAGAGAGAGAAAGAAGGGGAGGGGTGGATGTAGGGAGTGAGGACAGGTGAGGTGAGGAATGGCTCCCAATCCCCAAGGAATAACCTACTCAGGTCATTTTAACTAGGGCACACACACACACACACACACACACACACACACACATATATATATATATATATATATATATATATATATATATATACACCCAGGATGCTTCCCCCAAGGAAAGTGGTGTAGCCGAGACAGGTCGACACTTACCCATCCTCTCTAACACGGTCATTGGCATCTTAGCCCCAAGGGGGAGAAGGGACAATTCCTCACCGCACGAGGGACAATTGCGCCGTGCAATCAGTGACATCCACAGCAAGGCCCTACAGCAGAGCTGGTTTACACCTGCCACATCATAATAGACCCATCCCTTTACCCGCATCTGCCTGATCAGCTGATCAGACAAATGTAGGAGAATATCCCCCCAAGGCTGCGTCATCATTTATTCATTCACAATTTCTCTCCATTCATTTCTATCACGCACAGCCACTCTTCCTTGCTCTACAAACATCCCTCTCACATCCAGGCAGAGGAACTACTTGAGAGTGAAATGGCTGGGAAGCATGCCGGCACGTGACTGGCTACAGCATAGCTGGGTCTTTCGGGTGTGGGCAATCAGGCAAGTTAGCTACCTACTGCGACTGCAACACAGTGGCGAGGTGTTCAGGAAGTTAGCCAAGAAACCTTGATGGACTCTGAAAGAACAATAATGGCCCCCAGTCCCGTGCAGCCCTTAAATGGGCAGGGGGTGCTAAGAATCTCACGGTTGCCCCAATTACAATCTAATTCCTTTGTTAATGCAAAAAATACAATTAAAATTGGTAACTGGAATGTGAGAACGCTAAATCATGACGGTAAAATCGATGAGTTAGTGAAGGTTTTTCAAAATTACGGACTTGATATGTGTGCTCTGACAGAAACTAGATTAACTGGAGTCGATAAGTTGGATTTGGAGGATGGTATACGTTTATTGATATCTGGCCGACAGGATGGAATGCATTATCAGGGAGTAGGATTGTTGCTGGGTTGTAAGGCAAATAAGGCTTTATGTGAGTGGGATCCTATAGATGAGCGATTGTTATACGCACGGTTTAAATCAAATCATGGCAACATCAGTCTGTTTGTGTGTTATGCACCTACTAATGATGCACTCGATGAAAGGAAAGACACATTTTATGAAAAGTTGCAAGGAGGAGTAGGAAGGGTACCTAGACATGATGTTTTGATCTGCGTTGGAGACTTTAGTGCAGTAATGGGCTGTTCAAATGAGGGATTTGAGGCATGTATGGGTAAGATGGGAGTTGGTAGTAGGATGAGTGAAAACGGAGTGAGGTTTGGAAGCTTCTGTCTAGCAAATGACTTAGTCATCGGGGGCACACTCTTTCAGCATTGCAATATACACAAGACAACTTGGGTGTCGCCGTGTGGAAAATATAAAAATCAGATTGATCACATCGCTATCAGTAGGAGGCATAGAAGTTCTCTGCTAGATGTTCATGTTAAACGGGGAGCGGATATTGGTAGTGACCATCAACTCAGCATTGCAAAAATAAGGTTTAAACTTAAAAATCAGAAGAAGGAAAAATCTGGTGTTGGTAGATACGATATTGTTAAGCTTAGAAGGGAAGGAGAAGAAAAGGAGGGATTCAGATTAGAATGCAGAAATAGGTTTTTGGTGTTGGAAACGTTGGAAGAGGGGGAGAGAAGTGTAGATGAGATGTGGGAGGATGTGAACAAAGTTTTGCATGAGACTGCTGAATGTACGATTGGAAGGAGACATAGATTCAGGAGAAAGAAATGGATATCAGAGGAAACGTGGGATATGATAAAAAAGAGAGGTGAGGCTAAATTGAGGAGTGAGATGCAATGCGTTGATGAACGAGAGATTGAATTAGCAAGAGCTGCGTACTGGAGTTTGAATTCAGAAGTAAGAAGGTTAGCTAGGAGAGATAAAAGAAGATGTGTGGATGAAAAGGTTGCAGAGACTGAAATCTTAATAAACAAAAATGATGGACAGAGTCAAAGAATAGCATATGAATCGATTAGAGAACTGAGTGGTAATGCAGGTAAACGCAAGGAAATACCAGTTAGAGACAGGGAAGGAAATTTATTGACCAAAGATCGAGATATTAAAAATAGATGGAAAGAGCATTTTGAGACAGTTCTTAATAGACCAATACCACCAGAAGAGGATATACCGTCTGCTTAGGAAGATTTAAATATAGAAACAGGAGAGTTGAGGCTTGCAGAAGTGGAGAAAGCAGTAAAACAGTTAAAGAATAATAAGGCACCAGGGGAGGATGGTTTATTTCCGGAAATGTTTAAAGTGGAGGGGGATAGATTAATAATGATCTTGACCAAGCTATTCAGTAAGATATGGGTAACGGGGTTACTACCATCAGTTTGGAAGAATGGTGTAATTGTTAAAGTTCCGAAGAAGGGAGACCTGAGTGAATGTGGTAATTGGAGGGGAATCTCTTTGTCACCGATAGCTTTGAAAGTTTTCAGTAGAGTATTGTTAAATAGGTTGGAGCCGGTGGTTGAGGGTATTCTGAGGGATGAACAGGCTGGTTTTAGAAAGGGACGTGGTTGCAATGATCAGATCTTTATAGTTAGGCATTTGATGCAGCAAGTTAATGAAATGAGAGTACCATTAAGTCTTTGTTTTGTTGATTTTGAAAAGGCTTTTGATAGTGTTTCGAGAGAGACTATGGGGAAGATCATGAGACATTATGGAATACCAGAGGAGTTTGTGAGGGTCATTATGAACATGCATGAGGACACATTTTGTAAAGTGATGGTTGATGGTTGTCTGAGTGATTCGTTTGAAGTCAAGTCCGGAGTAATTCAAGGTGGTGTTCTATCGCCTTTACTATTTATATTGGTCATTGATTACATTATGAAACGCGTTGGAACAGAAACCGGTGCAGGTATACTTTGGGGAGAGAACAGGAAACTTTTGGATTTAGATTATGCAGATGATATAGTTTTGATTTGTGATGGGCCAGAAGAGATGCAGAGAGTGTTGGACTGTTTGATGAGTGAAGGTCGCAAGGTGGGTTTGGTTATTAATTGTGGAAAAACTGAAATAATCAATATGAATATGGAAAATGCGCAGGAATGTGTAATTGGAGGTATAGTTGTAAAGCAAGTTGATAGGTTTAAATATTTAGGTACTTATTTAGCCAAGGATGGTTCTTTGAACTTTGAATTCGAGGAAAGGTTAAAGAAGGCTAATCAGGCAAAGGGAATGCTTAAAAATATTTGGAATAATAACAGTTTTTCTGTGCATACAAAAATCAAACTTTATAAGGTAATGGTTAGGAGTATCTCAATTTATGGACACGAGTCTTGGTACAGCACAGTGACTATGGAAAATAAATTCTTGGTGTTTGAAAACAAAGCACTTAGAAGAATATTAGGAGTTAAGTGGTGGGGAAGGATACCAAATAGTAGAATTAGAGAAATAACGGGAGTGCAGCCGGTCGATGAATATGTTAGGTTCTCACGATGGAAGTGGCTAGGACATGTGTATAGGAGACAGGGAATAGTACGAGGTACACCAGGGTGGGTGGCACTTGGTAGGAGAGGTAGAGGAAGGCCAAAAGAGACGTGGGTGAGGACAATGAGATGGGAAGCTGGAGATGAGTGTTGGGGAGATCTTGAGGGGTTAGCACAAGATAGGATGTGGTGGTGTGAGTTCATCGAGGCCCTATGCATCCCCGAGGGTGCCACAGGAACTGATTGATTGACATAAATGTAAGATGTGTTGTACTTCATGAATATAGGATATGGCTGTATGATAGGCCAGCCAGTTGCAAGTAATGGTGTGTGTGTGTGTGTGTGTGTGTGTGTGTGTGTGTGTGTGTGTGTGTGTGTAATTCACCGGGTCGGTCAGGATCACTTGATGGTCGTCATCGTCAGCTTCTACCCTCCCGGAAGGGAGCTGAGAGCTCATATAGTCCGATCTAAGGGCAAGGCTGTGACCACACACGCACACACCAGTCCCCTTGCTCAAGGGGGACAGTAACCACCCACTTCGTCAGTGAAACTTTTCGCAACGTGTGTGTGTGTGTGTGTGTGTGTGTGTAAACTTAACCCATTAGCTGTGGTGGCTTCTCTTCAGTTAACATAAAATCGCTTACTGTATGCTGAAGTATATATACATATATATTTATTTTCCGGTCACAGTGTTCATCTAGCACGTCATATACTGTTCAGTTCTGCCGAGTTGCTCTTAGCTGAACGTATCGATGTAACTTTAGCCAAAACAAAATACCGTCTTTGTAACTAATTCGCATCTTACAGTTTCGATATCTAATCTCATTGTTCGTACATCACGATACTTTAGGCAGACAAGAAAATAATCTACCGAAATAGAAAACGCTAGTTACATGGATAACTGATATATTTTTCGTTCCTGGACTAGGCACATTCTACCCCTCTCCTATTATGTCCTACTTTAGCCTAAACCAACCCATCCTAACCTACTTTTCTCTGCCCTACCCTGCCCTACCCCAGCCTACCCTGCCCTAGCGTTCCCTACCCTATCCTACCGCTGAGGTCTCTTGTAGGGATACTCGTTCTTCGGTTTTTGCCAGGCTTAGGGAGGTGGAGGAGATTAAGGTGTTGGATATCCGTTCTGGGGGCGGAGAGACTTACAACATTCCTTTGTCTTGGTGTAAACTTTGGTCTACCCTTTCCCTGTCATGACACTTCTCCGGAGTCGATAATATTCCCCATGCAGTGCTGAGGTACCTGGATGATGAAGCAGTGTCCTTCCTTCTGAGTCTTATAAATAGAATTTGGAGAGATTCGTCCACTCCTGCTTCTTGGCGGGGGGCTGTTGTCCTACCGTTTCACAAGCCAGGTATTGCAAGTCACCATCTTGGTTTGCGTGGTAGGTTGCCTTTACTGATTATGGAATTTTTCCGTATTGGTGCCACCTTGTTTCCCTCATATCCTCAAGAGGAGGGAGTGCCTCAAACTAGTGTCCTTAGTGTCACCGTCTTTGCTAAAATTCAGGAAGATTTTGTTGGCTCTGTTCCGGAGGGAGTGTCTGCCTCGTCATATCCTCGCTATCCACATCCGTTTGGGTACAGGGTGAAGGCTGCCATGGGGGATGTGGATGTTCCAACCTTTCTTGTTTGTCCTGTGCGTGTACCAAGGATGGCTCCCTGGCTCCTCTCAGGGGTGCAACCGTGTGTTTACTTTCCTGAGAGAGGGGCCTTTCTTTCCTCACAGGCGGCTCTTTGCTATTTTTTTAGAACATGCTTCCTCTCACAGTGTCTCGATTCTCGTATGTACTGATGGATTGAAATCCCGTGAGGGGACAGGCTTGGGTGTTATATTTCCCGATTTCATTCGTGGTAGTAGTCTTCCCCCCATCGTATCTACTTTTATCGCAGAACTTACTGCTATTTTACTCGCAGTCAAATTGATATTTAGCTTCCCTCCTGTTTGTTATACAGTTTTTAGCGACTCTGCCGATCTCCATTTTGTGTTTTCCCGTCCAATCCTCTTTTGTTGTCTACAGTGTTTTAAAATGGCTGAGCTTGCTAGGGACTGCTTTGTGGTTTTGTACCATTGTGGGCAATGAGCATGCTGACGCTCTGGCAAAGGCTGCTGCCTCTCGCCCATCCTCACCTCTCCCCTGCCTCGCTCAGTGATATTCATCTAACCACTCACTGTTTGCTCCCACTGGCAGAGTAGGTGGGATGCGGTGGGGGCCAACAAAATGTGTGATATTTGTGGGTAAACGGGCCCCTTCATTTGCCGAGGTCTGAATGCAGGTGGGAGACGGCTTTATGCTGGCTCCGAATGGGCCATTCCTGGTTCTCTCATTGATTTTTAATGGAGGACTCTCCCCCTACTTTCTGTGTGGAATGCTTCGTGCCCCTGACTCTTCGGCTTTTGCTGATGGTGTCCACTGTTGGGGAATTGCGCCATCGTTACCTCTCTGAGCACCGGGTAGGAGAGGGATTGTAGTCTTCTGTTGGTACTTGGAGAGGATGCTTGTTGTGGTGGAGGGGGAAACCTTTGCTTGGTGTAGGCAGCTGCACTACCGTGTAAAATTTAGTATACAGTGGTTTTAGTGTTCTTAGTGTTTTTCTTGTTTTAATTATGAATTGTATTTTGTGTGTGTGTGTGTGTGTGTGTGTGTGTGTGTGTGTGTGTATTTCATCTTTTCGAGTGCTTTTATTCTCGTTGTCATCCGGCGGCATATGACCCTGGTTGTTGTATCGCCAGATTTTATTGTATATACTTATTCAGTTCAATTTACCCTACCCTACTCTTCTCAACCCTACACTAGCCTACCTCAGCCTACCCTACCCTACCCTACTCTTCTCAACCCTACACTAGCCTACCTCAGCCTACCCTACCCTACCCTGCCATTGCCGACCCAACTCTACCCTACTTTAACCTACCCTCCCCTGTACAGCCCTTTCACCACTACATTACTTTTCCTGTTTTCTTCTCTCTACCTTCGGATGATTTTCTTCACCTCTACAGTAGAGAGAAATTTCAAACTGGAAGGGTTAAATACTGCCATCATCAACCCCATCTCTATCAGGGGATCTCCTAAGCTGAATAAAATCATGCGGTCAGCTAGGACAATGTAAATAAGTTGTTCTCGGCTTGAAAGATTAAATGATTCTGTCCCGTCATCCTAAGAGGGTTTTCTGAAGCTGTAGGATATCGTCAGAAGCTAGCAAAGAGTAAAAGTGACATCCGCAAATCGAGAGCTCTGCGTCCAGCGCTCCGCGGTTCAAGTCCCAGAGGTGGACATATGTTTTGACGTGTAGACGTTACCAGGGCGTAGCTTGGTGGCCTACCCTTAAATATTCTGAACTTATGGTGGTCTAGCCTCGTGCACCTGCGCTCCACCACATAAAAAAAAAAAATAAAAAGGAAAGCCAAGGGTCATGAATGAACTAAAGGACTGAACTAAGCGGAGAAGAACAAAAATCGTAGAGAAGATCGCCCCAAATTTGATGAGACAGTGTAGTATAACTGAGTGAAATAGGCTTTGGATATGACGGAACTAAACGGCAGTTATACCCCCCTCTCTTCTGTACCCTACACTACCCTGATTCAGCCTACCCTACCCTACCCAGCCCACCACCACCCAGCCCTGTCTTACCCTGCCATAACCTATCCTACCCTCCCCAACGCAACTCGACCCATCCCTACCCCATACTGCCAAAACCAACCCAACCTTACCCCACCCTGTCAAGACCGACACAATCCTACCCCACCCTGCCAAAACCAACCCAGTCCTACTCCACCCTGCCAAACCTGACCAATCCTTTCCCACCCTGCCAAAAACCGACCCAATCTTACCCCACCCTGCCATTACCGACCCCATCCTACTTCACCCAGCCAAAACCGACCCAATCCTACCCTACCCTGCCATAACCGACCCATTCCTACCCTACCCTGGCAAAACCAACACAGTTCTACCCCACCTTGCCAAAACTGAGCCATTCCTATTCCACCCTGCCAACTCTGATCCAATCCTACCCCGTCCTGCCAAGACCGACCCAAACCTACCCCACCCAGGCAAAACCCACAAAATCCTACCCCACCCTCCCCAAACCGACCCGATCACCCCCCCCCTGCCATATCCGACCCAATCCTACCCCATCCTGCCAAAACCGACCCATTCCTACCCCACCCTGCCAAGACCGACCCATTCCTACCCCACCCTGCCAAGACCGACCCGTCCCTACCCCACCCTGCCAAGACCGACCCGTCCCTTCCCCACCCAGCCAAGACCGACCCCACCCAACCCCACCCAGCCAAAACCGACCCAACCCAAAACCACCCAGCCAAACCATCCAAGTCCTACCCCACCCTGCCAAAACTATCCCAGTCCTACCTCACCCTGCCAAAACCGACCCAACCCTACCCCACCCTGGCATAACCGACCCAACCCTACCCTGCCCTAACCAAACCAATCTTATCTAACTCATTTTTCACTCTAACACTTTCTTCAGTTTTCTTCATTCTTTCTCCAGACGATTTTCTTGAGCTCTGGAGAGGAAGTTTGAATTTGAGGGATTAGATACAGCCAGCATCAACCCCTTCTCTGTCAGGGGATCTCCTAAGTTGAATAAAATCGTGCGGTCAGCTAGGACAAAGTAAATAAATCGTTCTTGGTCTGAAGGGTTACATGATTCTGTCCCGTCATCCTAAGAGGGTTTTCTGAAGCTGTAGGATATCGTCAGAAGCTAACAAAGTGTAAAAGTGACATCCGCAGACCGGGAGCTCAGCGTCCAGCGCTCCGCAGTTCAAGTCCCAGAGGTGGACAGATGTTTTGACGTGTAGACGTTACCAGGGCGTAGCTTGGTGGCCTACCCTTAAATATTCTGGACTTCCGGTGGTCTAGCCTCGTGCACCTGCGCTCCACCACATAAAAAATAAAAAATAAAAAGGAAAGCCAAGGGTCATGAATGAACTAAAGGACTGAACTAAGCGGGGAAGAACAAAAATCGTATAGAAGATCGCCCCAAATTTGATGAGACATAGTATTATAACTGAGTGAAGTAGGCGCTGGATATGACGGAACTAAACGGCAGTTATACCCACGTCTCTTCTGTACCGTACACTACCCTGATTCAGCCTACCCTACCCTACCCAGCCCTACACTACCCTACCCAGCCCACCACCACCCAGCCCTATCTTACCCTGCCATAACCTATCCTACCCTCCCCAACGCAACCATAACCTACCCATGCTTACCCTCGCCTGCCGTAATCGACCCACCTCTATTCAACCCTGCCATAACCGACCCATCCCTACCCTACCTCGGCATAATCAGCCCAATCTAACCTCACCCTGCCAAAACCGACCCAGTCCTACCCCACCCTGCCAAAACCGGCCCAATCCTACGCCGTCCTGCCAAAACTAACCCAACCTTACCCCACCCGGCCATAACCGACCCAACGCTACCCCACCCTGCCACAACCGTCCCATCCCTACCCTACCTTAACCAAACCAGTCTTATCTAACTCATTGTCCACATTAACACTTTTTTCCATTTTCATCTTTCTTCCTCCAGACGATTTTCTTCAACTCTGGAGATAAATTTCGTACTGGAGGGGTTAGATACGAGGGGATCTCCTAAGCTGAATAAAATCGTCCGGTTACCTAGAACAAAGTAACTAAGTCATTCTCTGTCTGAAGGGGTTATTGTGTCTGTCCCATCATCCCGAGAGGGTTTCTTTAAGCTCCAGGAAATCGTCTAAAAGTAGCAAAGTGTAAACATGACGTCACACTTGGTCTAGGCGCCACATATCGAATCCCGGAGGTGAACAAAGGTTTTTATATCATATAGACGTTTTATATTTTATATTTTGCAACTTTCAGAGGCATTTACTCAGCTTTAGGAGTCTTATGGATAGGCTCAATCAAACATATCGAACCTCCCATGTTAGAAAAAATAGCTTACAGAAATGCGTCTCATACAGAAGAGGCGGAATGGACAGATCGAGTGACTAAGATATTGAATTATGTATATGATTGGTTTTGTTGTTTTTTATTATTATTATTATTATTATTATTATTTCAGGCAAATGTCTCAGGCTTCTAGACTGGCTGACTAGCGAATATTATTAAGTCTCCCGTGGCTCCGTGCTCCTTCCACTCAAGAGCCTGCACTTCACGCATTCCACGCACAAGATGGCGCCACCGCTGCATTCCTGCGAAGACGAGAGGTCAAGTGGACGACACTTGCTTTTTGTTTGTTTGTTTACTGTAATTGCTTAAAGTTGTGATCCCTCCAACTTGAATGCTCAGTTGTAACTATAGATAACTAGAATACGATGCTAGTCACGAAGAAGGGCTATGAAAAGATACAGAGCTCGTAGTATTGGCTGGATGAATCACTCTTGCATGATAATCAAAGACGGTGAATAAAACCCACACTTGTAGACGAAGAATATAATTACCAAACAGTTTCGGTGGACACTGCCACCATTTTCAGTGGTCAAGATAGTGAGAGGGAGTGACGTACTGACTATACAAGGGTTCCTTTTTATGCGTGTGTGTGTGGAAGGGTGGGGTAAAGGTGAGGTGGGGTGGGGTAGATTGTAAGCGGGGATTAACCCAAGGGGGATTTTTGGGGGGACATTACCGGACAGGTCAGGTGTAATTCCTATCTGACCTTACCTGTGTCGTAGCAGGAAGGGTGGGGTAAAGGTGAGGTGGGGTGGGGTAGATTGTAAGCGGGGATTAACCCAAGGGGGATTTTGGGGGGGACATTACCGGACAGGTCAGGTGTAATTCCTATCTGACCTTACCTGTGTCGTAGCAGGAAGGGTGGGGTAAAGGTGAGGTGGGGTGGGGTAGATTGTAAGCGGGGATTAACCCAAGGGGGATTTTGGGGGGGACATTACCGAATAGGTCAGGTGTAATTCCTATCTGACCTTACCTGTGTCGTAGCAGGAAGGGTGGGGTAAAGGTGAGGTGGGGTGGGGTAGATTGTAAGCGGGGATTAACCCAAGGGGGATTTTTTTTTGGGGGGGGGCATTACCGGACAGGTCAGATAGGAATTACACCTGACCTGTCCGGTAATGTCCCCCCCAAATTCCCTCTCGGGTTAATCCCCGCTTACAATCTACCCCACCCCACCTCACCTTTACCCCACCCTTCCACACACACACAGGCATAAAAAGGAACCCTTGTATAATCAGTATGTCACTCCCTCTCACTATCTTGACCACTGAAGATGGTGGCAGTGTCCACCGAAACTGTTTGGTAATTATAGTCTTCGTCTACAAGTGTTGGTTTTATTCACCGGCTCGTAGTATTTTTTCTTTTAACTAAAATACATGAAATAAGCTGCAAAAATACGAAAATACGAGCTTACTTAATGTAAATGAATTATAGTACGTTCAGGATGGAGGGAAGGCATTTTGTATTTTGTTTGTGATGTTATAGTGCAGTGGTTCCCAACCTTTTTGGTCCTGTGGCCCCCCGAGAAAATTATGAGAAGCTCCATGGCCCCTATATAACTTAGATCGTATATTTATATATTTTTAATATTTGATATTGTGCAGAAAACGGTAATTACCCCAATATACTTAAGGCTATACTAGCACAGTAAGGTATATTTCATACTTGATTTCTGTCAGGTTTTACCCAGACCAAATACCTTATAATATCTTATATTACCAATAAGGCCCATGGCCCCCTAATCAATGTCCCATGGCCCCCTTGGGGGCCATGGCTCCCAGGTTGGGAACCGCTGTTATAGTGTCTCTCAGGATCCTAGGATCCTGTCTCGGCTGAACCAAATTGTCTGGCGTCAGCTGGAACATGATGCTAGAGTTATGTCGGTCGTGAGGGGGTTAATGGTGACGGTATTGACACTGTCAGGCTCCTATGACTCACTCAGTCGAATAAAATCGTCTGAGTCAGCTGAAATGGGGTACTAGAGTTGTCCCAAGCACCAGAGGGTTAAGAATCTTAGTGAGAGGGAGTGACATACTGACCATTCAAGGGTTCCTTTTTATGCGTGTGTGTGTGGAAGGGTGGGGTAAAGGTGAGGTGGGGTGGGGTAGATTGTAAGCGGGGAGTAACCCAAGGGGGATTTTGGAGGGGACATTACCGGACAGGTCAGGTGTAATTCCTATCTGACCTTACCTGTGTCGTAGCAGGAAGACATGTCCCTTCCTGCTACGACACAGGTAAGTCGCACAGGTCAGGTGTAATTCCTATCTGACCTTACCTGTGTCGTAGCAGGAAGGGACATGTCTCTTCCTGCTACGACACAGGTAAGGTCAGATAGGAATTACTCCTGACCTGTCCGGTAATGTCCCCCCCAAAATCCCCCTTGGGTTACTCCCCGCTTACAATCTACCCCACCCCACCTCACCTTTACCCCACCCTTCCACACACACACGCATAAAAAGGAACCCTTGAATGGTCAGTATGTCACTCCCTCTCACTAAGATTCTTAACCCTCTGGTGCTTGGGACAACTCTAGTACCCCATTTCAGCTGACTCAGACGATTTTATTCGACTGAGTGAGTCATAGGAGCCTGACAGTGTCAATACCGTCACCATTAACCCCCTCACGACCGACATAACTCTAGCATCATGTTCCAGCTGACGCCAGACAATTTGTTCAGCCGGGGGCACTAAATGAAAATATCCAAAAAATATTAAAGGGGGGGCTATATCAATTTTGCCACGGGAGGTATACCAAAATTGGACTTTTTAATAAAACCCCCTCCTCTCTCACTCCCTGTGTTTTGTATATACCTGTCTCTGTCTGCCTGTGGTGTGTCTGTCCCACCCTGTGTGTGTGTCTACTGTGTGAAGGTGGCTGTGTACTTGTCTTGTGTGTGTGTCTTGATGTGTGTATGTATGTAGTAGTGTGTGTGTGTCGACGTGTGTATGTATGTAGTAGTAGTGTGTGTGTGTATGTATGTGGTGTGTGTGTAAGTGTCTTGGTGTGTGTGAGCTAAGTGTAAGTATGGGGGCCTTGTGGTTTTAAGGAAAGCCTGCTACGCAAACTTCCCTCAGCCACATTTTAAAGAAACCTCTATCACACCGGGACTTGAACCCGGGTCTTCCTGATTAGGAAGCCAGCACCATGCTGACCATGCTACCGCGGCCCCATAAGGATAGCGGCTAAAACTTCTACTGTATTTTATTTCTTTACATGTTACAAAAAATTGGAAATTGAACAACATGCACAGACTAAACTAAATTGTCATGTACCTATTAATGTCTCTTTAGGAGGAGATATCTCGAAATTTCCTGAGCTACTTGGAATACCTAAGCCTGCAGTTTAATGCTAATCATGAACAAGTGCTATGGAAAGAATATAGAGCAGTTGCTACTTATATAAAGGGAGAAAGTAAAAACTAGAACTTAGACTGCTATCCAACGGCAAGACTTAAACGATTAACCATATATTACATAAACTTAACACACTGAGTGACACAGAAACAAAACATATGATACAAATTCTTTAATGAAACTTATAATGAGAGTACAAATGACAAAATATACACTGCACAGGAAGACAGTACAGTACTCAGTGGTCGTACCTTCTGTGAGATTGAGAATGAAAGCCTATCTGTTATACCGATTTATAAACGGAAGAGATGAATCGCTAAATTTGATCCACAGTAAAAAAGAATAATAATAATAATAATAATAATGAATACATAAAACAATAAAGACAAACAATATAGACTACATGTCCACCCTAAACTGACAAAAACCTGGCATCTCTCCACCTTGAATGCTGAGCTGTTTCTAGAGATAAAGACTAGATTATCATGCAAATCACAATGAAGATCTATGGGGAGGATGCAAAACCATAATACTGACTTATTCTGCCACTTAGATACAGGAACTAAGCAGCAGAAGGACTAAAATTTGTCAAGGTGAGCCAACTACAATGACACAGATGAAGTCTGAGATTATATAATGTGTAATCATGAACTGATTGCATCATTCAGTAAAGATTACAAAAGGAAAAGCTATCAAATCTGAAAGTGTAAGTACTATACAAGATATGATTAACCTTGTACATCCATATTCTGAGATATGCTTCCTATATCATAGCCTACACACAAATTCATCCCCCTCAACAGTAATGGTATATTCCTGCTGTCTCCTGACTTCCAATCAACTTATGAAACCTCTCTCCTAATTACAGTACAGTAATATGTTAATGAAGGCTGCTAGTAATTACCTTCAGTATGATAATTCTTATTTAAAGGTAGCAGCAATGGCTAATGAAGGATGTAAGGTATGCAGTCCTTCCAGTTCAATATACTATATCTCCAATCAGGCTTTATCCAGTGTCTCTCCTACACATGTTAATACCTTCAGTCTTCACTAGTTTAACTCACAGAGCAGGGATTTTTTTTTTTTTATGCCATCTCATGATTATATTTAGCTTTGTATAGACTTCTGGAAGTGTAGGGGCTAGGCACAGCCTCACTGAACTCCTGCAATAGCAGAGACTTTGCATAAGTTGAATAAAATTGCCTTCTGGCACTATGAATAAACTGAAAAGGGCATCACAGGGATTGCAAGAGTTAAAGGGACTCGCGGAGTTTATATCCCCGATGTAAACAAACTACCCATTAGTTTTTACACACATCCCCTCATTTTTTCCAGCCAATTAACCTACTATGCCTGCCCATGTACAGGATCACATTCGACCTTAAAACCTAAACAGATGGTGTGAATATCAGGGGATTTAAGTAGCACTGCTTACTCGAGTTTAAAGGGACATCTTGGTCACCTGGAGATACACACCGCCGTATATCATCCTTATAGCTAATAATTACAACTTACATCAGCCGACTACACCTCTCGATAATGACAGCAAACACTGATAAACACATGGGCATAAGAATTACCATAATAAGAAGTAGACTAACACCGTAAAGAATAAAATCTTCACTCATCTCCAGCATCTCTCAACGTTGCTCCCATAATGCACCAGTGACGTCACACTTCAAATTAAACATTTACTTATTAAATTTTAAGAAGAAAATTTCGTGAATATATTATCAGTCTTTTAAACATTAATTTTCGTGCAAACTGAATAGAGAGGTAAGTAAAGTGTTTCTTGTTAAATTAAAGATAACCCCATGAATCAGTGGCATCATCATCTCTCTCTCTGAAATTCCATACAGAGTACCAGAGTAGGATCACTATTTACTGTCCTGCCGATATATCTCTACAGTTTTACAAGGGGATTTAAAAATAAACGGCCTGGTGGTGGTGGCAGGGGATAAAATTTTGCGATACCAGTCTCTAATCTGCTGCCATTCCCTACAGAACCTGAGCATAATAGACGAGAAATTAGCCCAGGTTGATGCAGCAATTCTTAACTCAAAATTGCCCCAAGAACAACTTTCTGAAGTTTGTCAAACATTTCATGCAACACCCTGTATGGGAAATTTGGATAAAATATTGGTGAAAGAGAGAGAGATTGTCCAGGTGCTTGAGGGTGCGAAAGTGGATGTATGTGGAATAACTGTAACAAAATGGAGAGGAGAAAGTGTGAGAGAATGGGAGTATGGATGGGGTATTGCAGGAGTAGGTGAGAATGAGAGGGCAAAGGAAGGAGTATGTATAGTTGTGAGTAAAAGATGGAAGAGTAGCATAAGACAGTATGGATCAGTTGGGTCAAGGATTGTGTGGGTAAAGTTGAAAGTTGGAATACAAATGTGGGCGATTGTGTGTGTGTATGCACCAACGCAAGATCGTGCTAGAAGAGTGAGAGAAGAGTTCTGGACAAATGTGGAAGTGTGCATGGAAAAGTTTGGAAGGAATGAGAGAGTGTTTTTGATTGGTGATATGAATGGTAAAGTTGGGAATGTGAAGGTGGATGGAATAGTTGGTGAGTGGGGTGTGCCTGCTGAGATAGATGAGAATGGGAGTGCGTTAGTGGACATTTGTGCTGGGAGGGGGTTGGTGATAGCCAATACCCTCTTCAGGCATAAAATGATCCACAGGTATACATGGCGAGTGATGAGAAGGGTGGGTGGTGAACTGAATGAAAGGAAGGCAATGATTGATTATGTGTGTGTGGATGAAAGGATGCGAAGATGTGTAAAGGATGCAAGAGTGTATAGAGGTTGGGGGAGTGGACTTTCTGACCACTACTTGGTGGTGGCCAGAATTAGGATTCAAGTAAGATGGAGGAATAGAAGAAGGGAAAGACGAGAGGAAGGAGTAGTTGCAAGGAGAGTGGAAAGGTTACAAGAGGATGAGAAAAAGGCAGAGTATAAGAGAGAAGTGGAGGAACGATTGGGCAAAGATGAATTGGAGCAGATGGGAGACGTGGAAGGTGTGTGTAGGATATTTACAGAAGAAATATGTGCAGCATGTGATGTGGTGTGTGGAAGGAAGAGAAGACGGAGGGGGGTGCAAGGAACGGCGTGGTGGACTGAAGAGGTGAGACAGGCTGTGGCACAAAATAAGAAAGCATACAATGAATGGATGAGAAATAGGGGCGTGGAAGAAGTTGAGAGGCGGAAGAGAGAGTTATATGTAGAAAGAAAGAAAGAGGTTAAAAGATTAGTAAGAGAGAGTAAGAAGAGAGTGGATGAGGAATTTGGAAGGAATTTGAGTGTAAAGTGGAGGAACTGTAAGAAAATGTTCTGGAAAGAGGTGAAAAGAGTAAGACAGGGTGGAAGTGAAGTTAGCAGGGGAGTGAAAGATAAAAATGGTAGATTACTAGTGGAGAAGGGAGAAAAAGTGAGCAGATGGAGAGAACACTTTAAGGAATTGTTGAACATAGAGGATGGAAGTAATGCGAGTATAAGTGGCTGGGGAATGGCTGGGAGGAGGAGGGAGGTGAGAAGACAGGAAGAAATCAGTAGGATAGAAGTTGTGGAAGCAATGAAGAAAGTTAAATCTGGGAAAGCCCCAGGAATTGATGGAGAGTGTGGTGAAATGCTGAAGCATGGGGGAGAGATAGTAGTAGAATGGATGTGGAAGATGTGCAGATTGGCCTGGGAGGAAGGTAGAGTCCCGGAGGATTGGAAGTCAGGTATAATTATTCCCTTGTACAAAGGAAAAGGGGAAAAAGAAGTGTGTGGTAATCAAAGGGGCATTTGTCTTCTTAGTATAATAGGAAAAGTGTATGGTAGGATACTTATTGACAGAGTCAGAGAAAGAACAGAGAAATTAGTTGGAGAAGAACAGGGAGGCTTTAGGAAGGGAAGAGGTTGTGTAGATCAGATATTCATTCTTAGATCTTGAGTGGAAAAGTTTCTAGAGAAGGGAAAGAAGTTGTATGCGGCTTTCATGGATTTGGAGAAAGCATATGACAGGGTGGATAGACAAGGATTGTGGAAAGTGTTAAGAATATATGGAGTAGATGGGAAGTTGTTGAATGCTGTGAAGAGTATGTACGATGATGCGAAGGCTGCAGTGCGTGTGGATGGTGAACTAAGTGAATTTTTCTCTTTGAAAGTTGGGTTGAAACAGGGATGTGTCATGTCTCCATGGTTGTTCAATCTGTACATGGATGGGGTAATAAAAGAGGTACAAGGTAGGGTAGTGGATGTTGGAGTGGCCCTGGTGAAAGAGGATAGTGTCTGGAAACTCCCTGTACTGTTGTTTGCAGATGATACTGTGTTGTTGGGTGAAGACGAAGGGGAGCTGCAAGGCTTGGTGGATGAGTTTGGGAGAGTGTGCAAGAAACGGAATCTAAAGGTGAATGTAGGGAAGAGTAAAGTGATAGTCTTTGAGATAGGTGAAGTCAGTGAATGTACAGCGAGGTTGGATGGTGAGGAATTGGAAAATATGAGTACGTTTAAGTACTTGGGTAGTGTGATGAGTAAGGATGGAGGTTTGGAGGGTGAAGTGCTTGAAAGGGTACAGCAGGGAAGAAAGGTTGCTGGTTCTTTGAAAGCAGTGATAAGAAACAGGGAAGTGAGCATGGAAGTGAAAAAGTTACTACATGACAGTATTGTGATACCAACTCTAACGTATGCAAGTGAAGCTTGGACGTTGTTTAAAGGACACAAGTCAAGAGTGAGAGCAGTGGAAATGAGTTATTTAAGAGGAGCCTGTGGAGTCACATGGAGAGACAGGCTGACGAATGAGGATATAAAGGAGCGTTGTGGTGTGGATGTGGATGTGATAGGAAGCGTTATGAGAACACACTGAGGTGGTTTGGCTATGTGGAGAGGATGGAGGGTGAAAGACTGACGAAGA
Organism: Coenobita brevimanus; assembly: GCF_032717465.1. Taxonomy (NCBI): domain Eukaryota; kingdom Metazoa; phylum Arthropoda; class Malacostraca; order Decapoda; family Coenobitidae; genus Coenobita; species Coenobita brevimanus. The sequence goes on from NW_027643569.1 coordinate 21,424, forward strand.
GAGTTTATGTGAGTGAGGTGGAGAGGGGAAGAGGGAGGGGAGGCCGAGGATGAGATGGAGGGATGGGGTGGAGAGGTATATGAAAGACGGGGGTGTGAGTTGGGAGCAGGGCAGTGAAATGGAGGGGGACAGGGCGACTTGGAGTCGATTTGTTTGTGGCCACCCCAAACGGGATTGAGGCGTCTGGCAATAGATAGAGATAGATAGAAGATTAAATAACTAAAGCTAACACTGATTTGAACTAATACACATCTGGTCCACAGGTCGTGCTGGAGTCTGCTGCCTTGTTGCTGCTTCCTTGCCACACTGGTCATACCCTGCTGAAGTTTGGTCTGCCCTGCCGTGAGAAGCCTGACGGTGGTGTGGTGTCTTCCCCTACTCTGAGATGCCTGGTGGTGTGGTGGTGGTGGCGGCGGCGGTGGCGGCAGGGTGTCGTGTCTTCCCCAGCCGTGAGATTACTTGCTGCTGCTGCTGGTGATCTGCCCTGACCTGCCGAGAGAAGCCTGGTGGTGATGGTGTGATCTGCCTTGCAAGTCCAGGATGTTCTGTGGACAAATGCTACTTTTGAATGCATAACTTATATTGCTGTCTCTGTTAATGTATTTTGTACTGAAGTATTAATAATGAAAACTTAAATTTTCTGTCTTGTTTCATTACCTTTTTAACTGTGGCTTTGACTTAATATAGGTGATAAGTATATTGCGCTCTGCAGTCTTGTGTGTTGTGGGGACGGCTTTTGTGATGAGCTAAGACATTCTGATCGCTTCACCAAATTACTGCTCAGCCGTGTGATCAGTGGACATAAAAGATTATACAATACAATGATATACAGCTAAGCATAAAAAAGGTTATGGGAATTCTCCACCATGCAATCAGTGGACCTAAATTAAAGCCTATATTATAAAGCTAAGCCTGAAGAGGGTTGTGGGAAATAGATAATGATGCAGGGTAGACACTGGTAATGTTCACTGAGCCGTGCCCGCAACACACAAGAACTGGGTGGCGTAATATATGGACCACCTTGTATAATGAGAGGCCGTAAGTGTGTGCTGACTCACAAACTTGCCACCAATGCCCCGTCATAACTATTACTGTGTCTTGTAGGAAGCACAAAGAAAACAGGCCACAGAATACCTCCTTGTCTCTTGTTCCTCCTACACAAACATACACGCCTTTCTCTTTAACTTGGCACAGAGTTTTATTTAAAGCATACCAGAATGTCAGGCAGATCAGTAGCAGAAGTAGACAATACTACAGCCCTACATTCTTTCCACAGCACTCATTCGTGACTAACATCATATTCTAGTGATAACTATCGCTACTACTCGGCAAACTGTATGGAAACTATAAGCTATCTGTCTATCCATCTATCTATAGCCAGACGACTTAATCCCGTAAGAGGTGGCCACAAACAAGTGGCCTCTATGCCACCCTGTCCCCTGTCATTCTGCATCACTCCCCCTAATTCACACACACCCTCTCTCATATACATCCCAACTCCATCCTCCACTTATAAGTAATACATTAAAACAACCGTGAATTACTGCCGCACAAGCTGAGCCGTAATCATATCCAACACAAACACGAAGGAGCTTTAAAGAACAGAAAACAATACCTTGATAGCAGAAGACACTAAGACCACAAGTACTGACAGCCTACACCAAGAAACATAACTAATTTCAGTCAGAGACCAAGTGAATATGAGAGGCACACAGTTCATCACTTCAACTCAAGATCCGTCCCACCTTTGTAACCTTATGTTGCGTCATCCTCTCCACAAACAAAATCGAACAACCGCCCAACACTACACAGAGTATCTTTGCAACATATCCCCTCCTCCACCCGACTCTACACTTCCCAGACACATTCACAAACTCACAAACACCCCAGCCAGCCAAAACTTTCTGCCAAACACATACATAAACACACAGACACCCCAGCCAGCCAAAACTTTCTATACCAAACACATACATAAACATGCAAACACCCCAGCCAGCCAAAACTTTATATACCAAACACATACATAAACACACAGACACCCCGGCCAGCCAAAACTTTCTATACCAAACACATACATAAACACACAGACACCCCAGCCAGCCAAAACTTTCTACCAAACAGCATCCTTCATGTGCCACCACCAGACATACACCCTTCAGACACTACCGAACCCAGAGATACGAGTACACCAACCTTCCCTGCTACAATACTAACACAAAATATAACACACATACAATCCCCTGTGATCATACTGCAAAGTGGCACCCCCACACCACAGCACACCCACTCACTTCCTGCACCACACCACCACAACACAGACAATCCTTCAACATAACACTGGGTTCACATCCAGAGGAGCCTAAGATGTAATAAGAACAACAAAAACAACTCAGGCCAACTTAAAGTGAAACGAGTATAGTTACGATAGGAAAATTATTTCAAGTTATTTTGTAAGCGCTTCGGGTACACAAAGTTACAAGGCCGCAGGGAACGGACTGCATACCGAGGGTTATAATACTGTGGCGGCTTAGGGGGCTTTATACCACCTTTTCTTCAGTGATTTATTGTTCAACCGAGCGAGCGAACAGGGCAAGCGAGCGAGAACACTATATGACATGGTATAATAGGGTGGCAGAGAACAGCGCCAAGACTGTGTTGTCTAGGAAACTATTAAAGCAACAACGGATCTATGGACATCATTAGAAACCTAGTAAAAAAATAATAGGAGTTACTTGAGGGACTTTTCTCAAAATCTGCCGCGGCAGTTCTGATGAAAGGAAAATAAAAGTACCAAACTGAGCACCAGAACCGAGTTATTCTAGAAGTTAAAAGCTACTGCAGATCTGTTCAGACAGCTGGAAAGCTTATGAAGAAGCAATTGGTACTACTTAGGTTAAATAGACTTAGCTTTTAACATCAAGCAAGATGGATGGATGGATGGATGTGGAATCGTGGATGCTTGGACCGATGGTAGAGTTCCTGCTGTTTCGTCCTTCCACCTGCCGACAAAAATCATCATCAATATCCTCCTCCTCATCATCATCATAGCTGTCGTCGTCATTATCATCATCATCATTATATACACCGTCATTCTCATTATCATTACCATTCTCATCATCATCATCATCATCATCATCAATATCATATTATCATTATCACCTACCTATCTATCTATTTATCTATATCTGTTTATCTATAGCCAGACGCCTTAATCCCGTAAGGGGTGACCACAAGCAAATCGCCTTCATGATGTACTGTCCTCTACCATTTAGCTCAAGTATCGCACTCATATGTTTCTACTCTTTCCCTCCATCTCATCGTCGGTCTCCCTCCCCCTCTATCCTTCCAGCTAACTCATGTGCACTCTTCTAGTCATTTTCTTATTCGCCATCCTCTCCACATGGCCAAACCACCTCGAAGTGTTTCTCTTAACGCTTTCAGTCTCATCCACATCAGCATCACAACGCTCCTTCATCTGCCCATTTGTCTGTCTGTCTCTCTATGAGACTCCACATGCTCCTCTCAAGTAGCTCATTTCCACCGCTCTCACTCTTGACTTGTGTCCTTCCAGCAAGATCCAAGCTTCACTTCCATACTTTAAAGTGGGAATCACAGCATGCAGTGCCCTTTTTTTCATACTTTCATCCTCAGTTCCCTCTTCCTAATCACTGCTTTTTAGAGAACAAGCAACCCTCCTTCCCTGACGTATCATTTCAGTCACTTCATCCTCTAATCTTCCATCCTTATTCATCACATTACATAAATACTTAAATGCACTCATATTCTTCCATTTCCTGGCTATGCAGCCTCACTGTGCATTCTGTAACCTCATACGTTGAGAGGTTAAAGCATCACCACCATCAGCATCAACATCATTATCACCATCAATATCATCACTATCAGCCTGTGACACACCACTGCATGATAAGGACCCTCTCACCTTTCTCCACTCTGATCCATTGATTGTTAACTTGTTCCGTCCTTGCTCGGTAGATCTGCATCATATGATCTCTCCATCTTGTCTCTTCTGTGAAAGACGTGACACGAGGTGTGTGTGTGGAGTTACCTGAAAACAATATCAGAATTACTAGATGCGGGAGCTTCAGGCCCCTTAGGTTAATCTCCTTGGTGTGGTATGGTGTCGTGTGGTGGTGGGGGATTGTGTGGTGTGGTGTGGGGAGGATTGTGTGGTCAGGTGTGGTGTGATGTGGGAGGGTGGTTGTGTGTGGTGTGGTGTGTGAGGGTGATTTTCTGTGGTGTGGTGTGGTGTGGTGTAGGAGGAGGATTTTTTGTAGTTTGGTGTGGTGTGGGAGGGTGGTTTTGTGTGGTGTGGTGTGGGAGGGCGGTTATGGATGGTGTGGTGGGGGAGGAGGATTTTTTGTGGTGTGGTGTGGTGTGGGAGGGCGGTTATGTGTGGTGTTGTGTGGTAGGGGAGGAGGATTTTTGGTGGTGCGGTGTGGGAGGGTGATTTTGTGTGGTGTGGGAGTGTGATTTCGTGTCGTGTAGAGTGAGAGACTGGTATGGTGTGGTGTGATACGGTGTGGGAGGGTGGTATGGTATGGTGTGGTGTGAGAGGGTGATGGTGTGTGACAATGTGTGGAACGTAACTTGGCTTAACTATAATCTCTAAAGCCTATATGAGTACAACATCTCTCATCCGAAAATGGTTAGTGAGAAGCAGACGGTCAGGGCCGGTCCTAGAGCTACTGTGATAAAATGTAGAAAATCATGTGTTGTATCCTTAAAATAAAAAGAATATGTGAGGTTAATTCTTACCTTTAAATAAAGACCAAAATATATGTATTACTTCACTCATATTCATCCACTTCCTAACGATACATAAAGAGACGTTGATCAGTGCATTATGGAACCCTGTGCTGTGATTTATGGGATGTAATAAGCTTTTCAGAATATTGCGTAAGTGTCTCGTAATTGTATAGGTAAAAGGTCCTATATTCTTGGCCTAATATTTACACTTGAAATAAAACTATGAATGTGTGGAAATAATTCTGCCATTTGAATAACTATGGTATCATCAACCAAGATATACATACACGAACAGAAGCAAGCACACACACACACACACACACACACACACACACACACACACACACACACACACACACACACACACATGCCCAGTCACCAAAACACGAAGTTAAACAGAAAGGAATGGGAGAGGTGACTCAGCCAATGACTTGAAGATCGTCGTCATCATCATCGTCGTCGTCGTCATCGTCGTCGTCGTCTTCGTTGTCGTAATCATCACCATCATCATCTTCTTCGTCGTCATCATCATCATCATCATCATCATCATCGTCAGCAGCAGCAGCATGTCATCACCATCCCAACACTGTAAAAAATGTAGTACAGAAGTTATATCAATATCATCACCATTATCATCAAATACATCACTATCATATAACCATATTCTAGAGTTTGCATCATCATCATCAGCAGCAGCAGCATCAACATCATCAGCAGCAACATCCGTCTTCATCATCATCATTATCATCATCAGCCTGTGACACACCACTGCAGGATAAGGACCCCTCTCACCTGTCTCCACTCCGATCCTTTGGTTGTTAACTCGTTCCGTCCCTGCTCGGTGGATCTGCGAGTATCATCTCTATCTTGTTCTCTGTGTGCCTCATCCTCTCACTCCGTCTCTGGTCTGCCATTTAGTTACGCTGGCTGTCCATGTGTTACCTGCTCTATGGAAGACGTGACCTAAGGACTGCGTGTGGACTGACCTGTAAACAGGAGGACAAATATAAGTGTGTTGCAGCATCACTACTATACCCTGTTCACTCTAACTTGGCGTAAAATTGCAATCTCTTTCTTAAATTTTGCGTTGTGACAAGGGGTTAACACTAGAATGGTGCTAGTCACGAAGAAGTGGTATGGAAATGATGTAGAGCTGTAAGTTTAATTCTTTCACTGAACTACCGGAAATAAGCTGCAAAAAAACGACTATCTCGGCCTTGGTAAAATGAAGGAACACCACCACAATATACGCGTACGTGTATGTGTGTGTGTGTGTGTGTGTGTGTGTGTGTGTGTGTGTGTGGTGCCTGTGTGTTACCATGGTAACCTCCCGACACCATCACAGTTACATACACACATTTCCCCACCAGCAAGTTCCATTAGAGAGTACTGTGTGTGTGTGTGTGTGTGTGTGTGTGTGTGTGTGTGTGTATGCGCTTCAGGACAAAATAACTTACATACAATATTTTTTTTCCATCACATTGTCCCTCTGAAATATGAATCGCACTTATCAGTTTACATTCAGGTCCCAAACTGTACTGTTGGGTGGACAGGGACAAGGGAGCAGGCAAACCTAGTCCACCAGTCTGATCGGCACGAGAATCAACAGGACGACACTCACACTGCTATTTCACTGGTGCTGAGACACCAAGATTGAGGCAGTACAAGGCAGAGTTGCCGTGAATTGCACACTGGTTGTGACGTCATTATTGCACACGGTTTCGTTTAGTAACCAGGATGACAGAGGATGTATTGTTGGTATAACTACCATAAAATTTGGTATACTGTGAATACTGGAAGAGAGGGTATAATATTATTAATGATGTCAGACCTATTATGATTCAAGTGTAAGGACGTTAAATGATTAAGAGAGTTAATAAGTCAGCAAATGTTGATTAATAACAAGACAGGAGACAAGTAAGTTTATCCACATCCAAGTTTTCTAGTATATCAAGAGTACACGATTTACAACATTGTTTCGGTATTTCTTTAATATTACAAAGTAAGTGTGCACTGCTAATGGTTGGCACGAGTCTTGTAAATAATATATATATTTTTTTAATTATATAGCCGGGTGCGTAGAGGTAGACTGTTCAACGACGTATTCTCCCTTGTTTTAAATGACAGTATTATAGACAAACGCTACATATTCGTTGGTTTAATCATGACAAAATTCCTCGTATTCCTACAAAATAACGTGAACAATTAGTGTGGAAAAAAATTCCACACTAGTGTGGAATGACGTCCGCCTGCCCACATCCATGCTCGTCGTTCATTTGTTTTTCCACATTAGCAGACGATTTTCCACAAAACGGCAGCACTGGACTATAAGGCCTCCTCATCTCCCTCACACTAACATTCCCCTTGTCTCATCAGAATTACGTCTAGTAGCCTTATAGGTATTATTTCTTTGGGCCATGATACTTCCTGGCTGTCAGTGAGATATCCTTGTGTCCTAATGTAGTCACCTTAATGGCTAAAAACAGCAAATAGCCAACACTTGCCTCAGGGGAATGATGCAGCAGCAACACACACACACCCTCGTCCTTCCACTGTCATACGGCCACTAGCAAAAGTAGCCAAGTAGCGACGCCCACCAAGACGAGAAACATGTCCAGCTACTTTTACAACCACTAGATGGTTCCCGGGCCCTCTCATGGTAGGGGCAACTCTAGTATTTTATTCCAGGTACTGTTGGGCGATGACATTCAGCTGAGAGTGAGTCATACTACTATAAGAGTGTTAATGCTGTCTCTATTAACTCTCATGATCATACAGGTCTACCAGCCCTACCCAAAAATAAATTGTGTGTGTGTGTGTGTGTGTGTGTGTGTGTGTGTGTGTGTGTGTGTGTGTGTGTGTGTGTGTGTGTGTGTGTGTGTGTGTGTGGTGTGAGGTGCCTGTGTGTTACCATGGCAACCTCCCGATACCATCACAGTTACATACACACATTTCCTCACCAGCAAGTTCCACTAGAGAGTACTGTGTGTGTGTGTGTGTGTGTGTGTGTGTGTGTGTGTGTGTGTGTGTGTGTGTGTGTGGGTGGGTGAATGTGTTGTGTGTGGAGGGTGGGGGTGGGGGTGAATGGTTTGATGTGGTTGCTGTGTGTGTGTGTGTGTGTGTGTGTGTGTGTGTGTGTGTGTGTGTGTGTGTGTGTGTGTGTGTGTGTGTGTGTGTGTGTGTGTGTGTGTGTGTGTGTGTGTGTGTGTGTGTGGTGTTGTCTATGTGTACCAGGTGACCCTGTGTGTGTGTCCGGCAGGGACACTGCGTGTGGATGCATTGTAGAGCTCATAGTGAACCTGTTTGAATGAAGGTTTGGGTATGCATATCAGTAAATGTGCATATATATGCGTGTGTGTGTGTGTGTGTGTGTGTGTGTGTGTGTGTGTGTGTGTGTGTGTGTGTGTGTGTGTGTGTGTGTGTGTGTGTGTGTGTGTGTGTGTGTGTGTGTCCATATGAGTATTCATAAATGTGTGTGCATCAGTGTGTGTACTCATCAGTGTGTGCATCAGTGTGTGTATGCATCAGCGTCTGTGTGTATCAGTGTGTGCATACATTGCCGTGTGCGTGTATCAGTGTCTTAATGCATCAACGCGTGCGTGCATCCATGTGTGTGCATCGGTGTATTTGTGCCAGCGTGTGTGCGTGCATCACTGTGTACGTGCAACAATGCCTGCATGAATCAGTATGTGTGTATTGAAACATATGTGGGTGCATCAATATATATGTACTACCATGTGCTTGCTTGCTTCCACGAGCATAAACTTTGTAAATATAGGTAAATTAAGTGCGCCTTCGTGCATTCCCTGTATGTATGTATGTATGCATGTATATATGTGTGTGTGCAGGTGCGTACATGTGTGCACTTGGGTGTGCGTCTGAGTATATGTGTGTGTTTTGTGTTTGTGTGTGTTTTTTGAGCAGATGCATGTGTACGTGAATGCACTTACAGCAGATTTATGACTACAGAACTAAGGTTATTTTTGCCAACACGTTCTTACCCTAAAATACAAGCCTCAGTAGTCACTTTATATTCAGGTTCTGATCTGTACTGCTGCGTGGACAGAGACAAGGGGGAAACAAACCATGTCCACCAATTTGATCGGCACGAGAATCCACAGGACGATACTCACTTATTTCACTGGTGCTGAGACGCCAGAACTGAGATGCTGCTCGGCTCCCTTCCCTCACACACTGCCCCCTTGTCTCATCAAACTTACGTGTATTACCTTTATTTTTTACTTGTCTTTGGCCTATGATACATCCTGGCTGTCAGCAAGATATCCTTGTGTCCTAATGTAATTACCTTAATGACTAAAAACAGCAAAATCCAACGCTTACCTCAGGAGATTATGTCAACGCACCCTTACCTTCCCATCTCCTTTACTCACTGATACCTTCTTCGTCTCACCGACAAATACACATGTTACCCATATTTTTTACATGTCTTTAGCTTATAACACTTCCTGGCTGCCACTAATATATCTTTGTGTCCCAGTATAATCCTCTGAATGGTTAATAACAGCAAATTCCAACACGTACCCACAAGAAAGCGCCGACGTTCCCTCTCCCTCTCGTCGTCCGGCGGCCACTGACTGACAGAGGCAAGCAGCGAGTCCTACCAAGCTTAGAATCTTTGCTTAGCTACTCTTATAGCCAAAAGATGGTATGGTGACCCTCTCATGACAGGGATTACTCAAGTGTTCCATCCCAGCTAATCCTAGACGCTTTGATCCACCTGAGAGTAAAGCATAGGAAACAGAGAGTGATCGTACTGGCATAATTTACAATGTTATTATTGGAATATTCTCCCTTCCTTATATTGCTGAAGTCAGAAGGTTTTATTCAGCTGAGAGTGGGTTGTAGGAGCCTTGTGTGTAAAAGAGAGCAGGTGTAAGGACGATAGCAATCAGAATCAGCAATAAAGTACTGTATCATTACTAAAAATTTACATGCATTAGATATCTGTTACGTATAGCACAAATTGAAGGTTCAGATAAAAGCAGAGATATAAATTTGTGCTTTCTCTCTCTCTCGTTTTATCTTTCTCTTGCCACACCCTCTCCTCGTGTCTTCCCTTTAGCTGCCTCAGGTGGGTAAGGGCTGTCTCCAGCTTATAATGCTCGCACACTTCATGCTCCACTTATTGCATTCACTTTAATAATAATAATAATAATAATAATAATAATAATAATGATAATGATAAACACATCTTTCAACTTGTATTTTTTGGATTCCCTATCGGACGATAATTATAAATATAAGAAAACTCATGTTTCAGGGGAAAGTAAAGGAACTGAAGCATTAAATTTAGTTAACTTTCCTCCCCTCTTTCTTCCTCGTCAGTATAATATTTCTCGATAAGAGAAAAAGAGCAGCGAATAAAAGCAAAAAGAACAGAGAATGAGATAAAGAGCAGGGACTGAAACAAAGCGCATTAAGGCAGAATGGGGCCAGAAAAAGTGAAAAAAACGAATAGCGAAAAAAAGAACACAGGGTAACAGTAATATAGGCTTAGATACGTAGTTCGGAGGCTGATGAGGACTATGAGAAGTGCTACAGTATAAGAAGACGAGACTACGTGGTTCAGAGGCTGATGAAGGCTATGAGAAGACCATGAATGATTTGAGAGAGTTGTCATTGTATAATCAGACAGGACGTGTACAACTCCCAATATGGTGTGTGTAATCAGCAGAAAAAAGCCTTGCACGAGGGAGGTCGGAAGCTACAAACGTGCTATTGACAGATCACCAACAGGAGGAGTGTAATAGATTATAAACGACGCCTAGCTAGATGCACGCGTGTCTCGCCCGCTCGCTCCTCAGCTCTCACTCTGTGACTCCCTGCCTTCATCAAAGCTGCCTAACGACTTTTTCGGCATGTGCTACCCACCCACTCATCACCTCATTAAATAAACTTCACCCATTCATCACCTCATTAATAAACTTCACCCACATCATTCCTCCTACCTCTTTTCCTGTCTTCTTCTAATTTCTCTGTTATTACTAACCCCTGCTCTTTTGTGAATTCGGAGATACTTCCTGGACCCCCCCATTACTTTGTTCGGGCCACGGCCATAACAGTAGCCGGGGGTCCAGGAGATATAGCCGTGCGCCTGAAAAAATGGGGAGAAATGGAGTTCCCCCGAGCTAAGCCCTGTATTGGACTATATAGCCCCGCTAGGGTTACAGGAGGGAGCTACCCCTCCCGGCACGGCACCCCGGGCGAGGCTCGAACTTGCAATCCCCCGATCACAAGTCCAGCGCGCTACCACTGTGCTACCGGTCGTGCGCCTGAGTGACTCGGCCTTTTTTGCTCTCCTGCTTCCTTCCCATCTTGCTGGTGATAGATTGGCTAGAACTAAGGTCCTAACAATCTGGAACCACCCTGCTCTCACAACAAGTTTCGTGATCAGGGTAACGGCGCCAACACCTCATCCTGCACACCCATTGCACCCCGGGATCTGTGCAAAAGTGTGGTGATTGCTTTTCTTCCCCCTCTTTTTTATTAACGTCATGCGCTACACTCTCCCCCTCCCTCCCCCTTGACTAATGATGGCTTTCTCAGTTAAGTTTAAATGTACCCTCCCCTCCCTGCCTTCAGACCCTGGTCAGACCTTTTTTTGCATCACTGAAACTCCCTTTGTTAACCTTTTTTCAAGTGCAAAAGACAAAATCATTAAGATCACCTTGGCCTCTCAGGCTCATCTAGATTCATACCTCTCCCCCAGTAACCTGCCCAAATACTCCCAGGCTGGATATGAACTGATCTCAACTCCTGAGCTAAAAGCTGCCTGCACAATAATTGCCCGTAATGTTACCAAATATGTTCTCAGACACACCGATGATGACCTTATGACTGAACTGTCCCTGAAAAACGACATTCACGCCACCCACATTGTTCGCTTTGACAATTCAAACAACATCAAGATTCTCTGTGCTTCACCTCAAGAGGTACAGAAACTTCATTCACACGGTGTCAGAGCGTTCAATACAATCATCCCACCCAGCAACCTTAGACTCGAACAGTCGTTTGATCTTGCTCAATGCTTTAGATATTACCAATATGGGCATCAAACTCGATCATGCAAAAAAACTCAAATCTGCTCCAAGTGCTCTGCCCAAGGTCATTTTCATACAAACTGCACTAGCACTACTACTAAATGTATTAATTGTGGCGAAGGACATATTGCAATCGCCGGTAACTGCTCTATTAGGAAAAATCTTCTGAAGGACGTAAGGGCTAACTGCCAGCCCGCACAGCATATCAACACGCCTCAATCAGACACAGCATCCCAACAAACTTCATCCACCATGTCATATGCCCAAGCCACTCAGAACTCAGCCCCAAACTCAAGCACCCACCACTCATCCAACACCCCCCAACACCACCCCTCCCAATCCATCTTCCATGTCACCCTTTCCCCCAACGTTACCGCAGTTGTCATGTCCGCCCTAGCCCAAGCTCTGTACTCTGATGTGCCCTTTGCATCCCTCATCAATGATGCTCTAGCTGCCAATAATTTGTCCACCATAGTCATCCCCCCTTCATGGCACACAGCCAAGAAATCGCCCCACATCTTCACCCCCCCTTCACAGCAAACTGGCAACACCTCCCACACCTCAGTCCCTCCCACCTCACCCCCTCCCATCCCCTCCACCTCTCATTCGTCCTTCCCCTGCACTCCCAACCCACCCACCACACCCACTCACCTTAAACCTCATCCCACTCCTGCATCCTCAAAAGCACTCCCATCTTCCCCCCCTCACCACTCCTCCCCTCCTGCTGATTCACGTCATCCTAACCAAACCACCCAGCCCCCAACCCCATCTCCCTCCACCAGCACAACCCCCAACCAACCTAACTCCATGCCCCCTCCACCTACCCCAACCACCCCCCTCACCTGCGATCGAGATCGCAGCATTTCTTGCAAACGCAAGGCGTCTGACTCTCCCGAATCCCCCTCCTCCCTCTCCCCTTCAGTTCACAACACACATCAATCACGCTCCAGGAAACGCAGTGCCCCCCCTCCCAAAAAGAGAACCCCATCCTTCTCCCCTGCCTCCCCCAGAAATACCACATACATAGCACATCCAGACTCAGATCAACACGATCACCACCATGCTTAAAATCATCCAGTTTAACATTAGACACTATTACGCAAACAGGCACCTACTTACTCAACTCATTCACGAACACGACCCAGACATAATATTACTCAACAGCACTTGCACCAACAACACCAGAAAAATCAAACACTATGGCTACACTACACTTCAAACCGACGAGGGTCCACACGACGGAGTTGCTATCATGATTAAAGGCACCATTAAACACGACTTCATCACAACATGGACACACAGGCACTTCCTAGCAGTTAAAACACACACTACTCTTGGCCCCCTCATAGTCTCCACCACATACACCAGACCCAACACTGGCATCCCCTTCACAGACATAAACAGACTCTTCAACAACACTGCACCAACACTATTCATTTCAGACCTAAATGCACAACACGGGACATTCCAACACAGCACAACCAACAATCATGGACGACAAATGTTCACCATATACCAACACAAAAGATTAAATTTCCTAGGACCTGATTTCCTCACTACATTTACACCTAGGGGATCAGGCAAGCCAGACCTCATCTTCACCAATAGATCATTTAACATCTTTCATCACCACATCACAACCACACAATGCGCATTAAATCTAAAAATAATTACTCAGACTTTTTCCAGCTTCATGCAGGTGTACCTCAGGGCTCCGTCCTCGCACCCACCCTCTACACACTACACAAATGACATCCCCACCCCACTACATGACGATTCACTCACCATCCAATACGCAGACGACATTACTCAACTTGTACGATCAACGACAATTGACGGAATTACCAACAAAGCGAGCATAGAGCTGGACCGAATTGCACGATGGGAGCAGAAGTGGCGGATTCAAGCGAATCCCTTGAAATGCACAGTAACATATTTTCGTATTAAATCAGCCAACCCCCGCCCACTTTTTCTAAATTCGCGTGATCCCGATCGCGTTCCCATTCCTATTAGGAATACTTGCACCGTACTTGGTCTTACATACGACAAAAACTTCAAATTTCATCATCATATACGAGGCAAGGCAGGCGTGGCTGGCACTGCACTAACACAAATATACCGGTTCCGTAGTGCAGCATCTGCAACTAAATTTCATCTGTATAAAGCACTGATCAGACCACTGCTCACGTATTCACCGTTAAGTCTATCTCTTTCGGCCAAAAGCAACATTCTAAATTTACAGAGAGTTCAAAACAAAGCCATACGTTGGGCACTGAGCATACGGTGGGATGATTTTGTCACCAACATACACTCTCATGAACGCGCCAACATTCCACCCATCAACACTTACCTTCACCACCTACAACAAAAACAAATCACCAAACTCACCGACGTTCACACTGACTTCATCGACTTTTTCACCCGGATCACACCCCCCACACGACCTCTAGCCAACCTCTTCCACCCTGACGCAAGACCTGCACCAACCCCATTGTTCACTTAAGCACCAATAGTTTATTTATTACTGACCCTTTCATTAATTAACTACTTAGTTCACACCCTGCAATTCACTTAAGACTCTAAACCACCCCTACACCCATTATCAAGATCACGGCAGCCACGTAATAACCCGCCATCCTCATATCCAGCACCCCCGCCTCAGACACTGACCCCCCCATACTGCCCTTCCTCCACCCCTCCCCTTTCCTTATCCCCCTACCCAAGCATCCCAGGGCTACAACACCTTACCCTAACACCCGTATCCTACAATCCTACCCAGGCTTCTGGAGCCGGAAAAATCAGATGAACCTGAGAGGCAGCCAATAAGCCAATGCTTGCTGGAGAAAGCCGTAGCTATTCACTCCTCCCGTCCTTAAGTAACAACACAGTGCACGTGCGAGACCCCCCCCCCCTTCCCAACAGCAAACACACGCACGTTGGGTTAAGCCCCGACACTCTTTCTCTTAGTCTAAATTCTTCCTCTCCTACTTAAAAAGAAAAAAAGAAAAAAAAAAAGGATGTAATAAGGCAGAGATCTGTCTATATACCTAGGTTGCTTCCCCCAAGGAAAGGAAGTAGCCGAGACAGGACGACACACTCCCCATTTACTCATCCATTCAAACACATTCATTCGCATCTTAGCCCCAAGGCAGAGATACAAAGGTTAATACATGATACAGTAGTTCCTGTTACTTTTCAGCAATATAAAAACAATAAGTACAAAGACGACGAGATTGATACAAAATAAATGAAGAATAAAGAACAATTATTAACACTACACCGACGCTTCCATCTCGTAAGCAATGGTGCCCTCCCCCCTCCCACTTCAATGCCCTCCCCTCTACTGTAGTTCACACCCCTCTCTCTCATACCTCCATCCCATCCATCCATCTCATCCTTTGCCTCCCCACCCTCTCCTCCCCCTCTCCACCTCAGTCACATACACTCTTCTCGTTAGTCTCGCTCTCCATCCTCTCCACATGGCCAAACCAACTGCGTATTTCTCCTAACGCTTTCTGTCACATCCATATCCACACCACAACGCTCCTTCACTTCCTCATTTGTCAGTCTGTCTTTCCTTTTAACTCCACATGCTCCCCTCAGTAATCCTTCCTCCATCCCCCATCCTCAGCGAAACACAAAGAAATGTTCCTCACTTGCCATGACGCGAGACTGGTGTGGATAACCAGACGGCCCGGCACCACGGAGCTGGGCGGCGCACGTCAACTCACCCACCTAACATTGGGGTAACTAAGGCGGTAACCGTTGGTATGGCGGCGAGACGTGAATGTAGAGGTAGACGACCTGGCGAAGCAGATGTACACCCCAACACCAAGAGCGACACTGAGGGTCGCTGACTGGGCGTGGGGGTTTTAAATGGGTTGAGGCAGACAGGTTGACGCCGCATTGGGGGCGGGGCTTGCAATAAAGAAAATTCCCACAAAATGTAGGGGACCCTTATGTAACTTCGACGAATCTTTATACCGTCCATTGTCGTTTCGTTTTTATTTTCTCTCTCTCTCTCTCTTGTTCTTACGTTGCCTCATGTTCAAAGGTCCTTTTATTTCTTAATGGCGGTGGTCTAATATAAATT
The DNA here is from genome assembly GCF_032717465.1 of Coenobita brevimanus. NCBI lineage: Eukaryota > Metazoa > Arthropoda > Malacostraca > Decapoda > Coenobitidae > Coenobita > Coenobita brevimanus. The sequence continues at coordinate 37,345 of NW_027643569.1, forward strand.
TCCATGTGGCTCTATATGTGGACACTCAGTGGATTGTGTTTTCTATTCTTTCCAGCTAATCTACAGTTTATCACATCTTTCCTGGCTTATTTCCCAGCGATATCTATACTGCATTCGGATTCTACACTAAGTTATTGGCTGCTTAATCAGTTGCTTTGTACTGTGATCGTATCGTATCTTTTATAAAAGCTCCAATAAGCTTGCATGCGTCGGCCTTAGTCACATGATGGCTCTCCACTCTGCTTGATCTCTGGCAGCCTCCCTATTCAGTCCCTTATCCCTGAGGTCACACTCTATGACCTCGTCTCAGGTCTTTTTCGGTCTGCCTCTCGCAACCCTACCCCCGACGTTCACACTTCTTACTGTAGATCCATAATATCTGAATGTTTCTTGTCTGCTTCTTACCATTTGTAGAGGTTCCCTTTATTGTGTGTGTGTGTGTGTGTGTGTGTGTGTGTGTGTGTGTGTGTGTGTGTGTAATTCACCGGGTCGGTCAGGATCACTTGATGGTCGTGATCGTCAGCTTTTACCCTCCCGGAAGGGAGCTGAGAGCTCATATAGTCCGATCTATGGGCAAGGCTGTGACCTTCACACACGCACACACCCAGTGTGTGTGTGTGTGTGTGTGTGTGTGTGTGTGTGTGTGTGTGTGTGTGTTGAGTTGTCTGTGCTTACGGAGGTGAATCTGTGTGTGTGTCCGGAAGGGATGCTGCGTGTGGAGTGATGGCCAAGTTCATAGCGAGTCTGTGTGAATGGAGGTTTGTGTATGCATGTTAGGAAATGTGTGTGTGTGTGTGTGTGTGTGTGTGTGTGTGTGTGTGTGTGTGTGTGTGTGTATAAAAGGATATTAACTAGCTTTATGCAAATATATTTCGTTAAGAAAATCTTTGCTTGTCTGGCAGGAGGTGCCTGCGTGTTCTGATGGCAACGTCCCACACCAAAGTTACATAAACACATTTCCCAACCAATATTTTCCATTAGAGAGTATTTGTGTGTGTGTGTGTGTGTGTGTGTGTGTGTGTGTGTGTGTGTGTTTCTGTGTATGTTTCTGTCTGTCTGTTAGTTCACTACTCGTCAAAGAACCTCTGCATGAGAAGACATGCTTTTAAAGTTAGGGCACAAATGCAATGTGCTCTGTAGTCATCTACACTAATAATAATGTCACGCTTCGTCTCCCCTTTGTGTCTCCTTGCCTTGTATCTGTCTGTCTTCTGCCTGTCTGTCTCTCTGTCTTCCTGTCCTTCTATTGCAAACCGCAAACTTCTCAACTGTCCATAACGTCCTAGATTATCATTGTAACACGTAGTATATTATTTTTTCATTGTTAAGTGGCCCAAATTTTCGTCCTTTTGCAGCTTACTTCACATGGATCATTGGAAGAGACGGACAACGCTACGGCTTCCTTTCCATACCACTTTTTTGTGACTTACGTTTTCTAGCATTAATCTATTCCTACAACTCAGCATTCAGGTTGGAGGAATGGAAAATTTGAGCCAAGTTAGAGTAAAACGAGTACAGAATTATAGTCGTGGGGCACGCCTCTGAGGTTGATATTATATGAGACGCATGTGATTCGTGTATAATATGTTCGTGTATAATAACATTCGTGTATAATATATTCGTGCTTATTATATTGATTCGTGCATAATATGATACGAAATCGGTCGCGCTGTTGAATGGTAAGTTGCCAGGGTATGATAATGACAACCTCAGGGTCGTGAGCCGCGAGTATAGAAAAAGCCAAACAGCATACCTTTGGAAGGTGCAGCGGGAACAAGGCGAGATCACAGGCAGGAGGACAATGGCAAGAAAATGCAGCAAAATCTATCCACCAGCTTATGAAGTGACGCCAACAACTCTCGTGCCTCACAGTCGATTCAAACGCCAGTCCACTTTATCAATAAACACCTGTGATTCTAGAGTATTGTAACAGAAAATCAAATAATCGCGAAGACGTGATGTGCTGATGCACTCTCTCCACGGAGTCTATCTCTGAGCTACTGTTTATTATTTGCTCATCACAATGCTTCGAAATTGATGAGCCTCTCGCTCGGACATGACGGCTGACTGAACCTTTATCTTTGTCTTGTACCCCTGACCTTTTACTGAATGCTATTAAAACAAAAAAAAAATTACTTCATCCTAACCTAACTCAAAGTCTAATGACAGAGATAATCTGCTCGCTTGACTTCCCCGCGCACGTTTTGTGACGCAACAGATTAAGTCGGGGTGGGCTTCCTATTCAGAGAAAGCAGTAAAATGGATGGGTAACTGCGAACAATTAGTCACTGTCCGCTGACTCTTCCTGCTTGGATTCCAGCGACAACGTTCCCGAGTTCGTAAGGGTTTGTTTAGAATAGTAAATTCAAAATCTAAATAAAGAAATAAGATAATCTGCTGACTTTTCCTTATAATCTTGCTAACAGACAGGCTGGCAGGCAGGGAGGCAGAAAAGGCAGAGAGGCAGGCGGTCAGGTAGACAGACTGATAGATAGATAGATAAACCTGGCCAAACACATACCTTCATCGGGCTTTCTCGGTTGACTGTAATAACATCCACTAGTAGCAGAAACAACGATTTTTTTTTTTTCTGGTCGCTTTTCTGATTACATATTTTGTTTTCAGCCATACTCGTACCAGATCACGTCAGTTAACAATGATGTGCGTATCTGAGGATTAATAAAGCTTTAGTTTCACTCAGTATATGAGAAAAAAAGGCAGTGAAAACATCGATAGTACCCCCGAACAGTCCAATACCACAGCCTTCTCCCACTGGCCTCTGTCTACGTTTTTTTCCTTTAACCATTCTTATCCTCAATGGAGAGTTGTGGCAGACTCCTGTATTCCATAAACTAGCATGTTATTCGCTCTACGTACAGAGAATTATGCGAAAATCTTGCACGTCATTCGCCACGAGATTTTGGGTAAAGAGATTTTGAAGTGATGTTGGGTGTGGGAACTCTCTATCTTGACTGCTTTTGGGCTGGGAGTTTACTGTTAGTTAATAACGAAAAGGGTAATTACACAAAATACCAGTTATTGGATGTCATGCTCAGATGAGGAGAGAAACTCAGGCATAATTGTATTTCACGTTAATTTGTATCAACATCTACACTTCCTGACTCTGGAAAGATTATGTTAGATCGTTTCGAAGACTGGTGAGTAGAGAGGGACTGGCGGGGATGTGTGGTGGTGTGGGGCGGGATATGGTGACACACTGCAGTAAAGAAATGCCACATAGCTCTCTGTTGGCTACTCCTGTTACTGGCCGTTCGTCTCCCCTGCGCATGGATTAATATCTTAGTTAACCGTCACTGCCACTGATTTACCGTATTAAATAAAACCGTCTTGAGATAGTAAGAATAAAATAAAAGACGTATGATCCAGGATTCACTGGGGTAATCATATCACAACCAGGGTCTTCTATGCCATATTCTACTGCATGTGACTTTGGAGACATTGTGAGGTGTGGATATGTGGAAGTGCAGCTATGTGCAGGTGTGTGTGTGTGTGTGTGTGTGTGTGTGTGTGTGTGTGTGTGTTCAAAGGGATATTAACCAGCCTTATCCAAAATATATCGTTAAGAAGATCCTTACTTGACTGTGTTACCATGGCAACCTCCCACACCACCACATTTACATCAAGACATTTCCTCACCAGCAAGATCCGTTAGAGAGTATTTTGTGTGTGTGTGTGTGTGTGTGTGTGTGTGTGTGTGTGTGTGTGTGTGTGTGTGTATGGAGATATGGTTATATCTAAGGCGGATCTTTTTTTTTTTTTTTTTTTTTTTTTTTGTGATATTTGCCTCACAATAAGGTGAGGACACGGACAAACAGAGAGCCCGTCAGAGGAATGGCAAAAAAAAGCTCTCAAACGAGAGCATAGCGGTGACAAAAAACTGCAAGACGAAGCAGCAAGGCAGGACAGGATCAGGCGTGGCTCAGCAGTTAAGAGAGCAGTCTGGTGGCGATGTAGTTGACGAGGGCAGCACGTGGTGGATCTAACTCGATGCCCTCACGGATGGCGGCTTCCTCAGATGGAGAGATGGAGTTGGAAATGTATGCCTCACGGATCTTCTGATACAAAGTCTGATAGACGAGAGGCAGTGTATCAGCGTCGTTGATCGGATCCGTGAGGCAGCAGAGTAGCTCTTCCAGGTCCGCATCCGTGCGGGCATCGAGATCACGAGTCCCTGAGAGTGGTGGAAGGAGGGCCTCGATCCGGCGAGCAACGGAGGAGGGGTCGCTCTTGGTCTTTCCCCCTTTCTTCTTTTGTTTCTTCCTCTTCTCCTTAGGTGGAGGGGGAGAAGAAGAGAGAGCGATGGCGGCAGGCGGTGGTGAAGGTGGAAGAGGCTCCTCCACTTCGTCAGGAGCAGATGGAGGGGGCAAGGAGGAGGGATCCGCGCGTCCAGGTGTACTAGAGGGACGGGGGACGAGACACGCTCCTCCTCAGCTCCTGATGGATTACAGGCTTACGTAGCGCTTCTCCAGCAGTCCACCATTCTCCTCTCGGGGGAGAGGGAAGAAAGTCAGGAACGTTTGTATAACTGTGAGTATAAAAACAGAGGGACGACAAGGCTGGCTGAACGAGAAAGAGAAAGAAATTACCGTGAGGAACTGAAGTTTAATATAAATAATCCGTAGACGAGTAAAAAAAAAAAAATGATGAAAATATGAAAATACGTAAAGGGAAAAGGAAAAGGATATGAAACTTGACTGGAATATGGGAATCGGAAACGAGACGATGAAGTGAGGCTACAAGGAAAGATGAGTCGAAAAAGAAATTGAGATATGTATAGAAAAGTGAAAGGAAAATGTAGGTTGACCAGAGAAGGACAATGCTATGGTGCACGGATCCCTCTTAACCATATCTAATCTGTACTAATCTCACTAATCCTACCCATAATTAACCTATTTCACCTTCACCAACCCAAATCAACCTAATCACATCTAAACCGATTTAATTAAGCCCAGTCTCACCTAAATTATCAATATTTGCTCGAATTGAACCCTGCCAAACCTCGAATGACCTAATCCAACCTAAATTAACCCAACCTAATCTAAATTAACCTCACCTAACCCAGTCTAATTGTATTTAACCTCACAATTTCCCCTAACCTCCTCATACCTAACCTAACCAATTCTGACGCAGCCTAACCGCATCTAACCCTACCTAATCCTACCCAGTCTCACTTAACCATACCATACCTGACCTAACCCAACCCAGTCAAGCCTAAAATGACCTAATCCAACCGAACCTAACCCAGCCTAACCCAACCAAATAAAACCCAACTCAAAACCTATCAAAACCGACGTATTCTAAAGCAATCTAACCTAATCCGTCTATATCTAGTCGAACTGAAGCCAACCCAACCAAAAATTACCTAATCAGACCAAACCCTGCCCAAAGTGACCTAACCTAACTTTCGGTCGCCCATGAAATCGCTTTATAAGAAATTATGCTCTCTGAAAGTCTACGGGTGTAAAAGTCCAAGTTTCGCCTGTTCTGTGTACATAAGTTTGTGTGTGTGTTTATTTAGGAGTGTCTGAGATGTGTACTACAGGGAAAAATTTACACTTTCTCTCTCTCTCTCTCTCTCTCTCTCTCTCTCTCTCTCTCTCTCGTGTTAAAAAATTGGGTACACAATCGGCACGATGCTTCCTTCTAATGTAGTACAGACAAAAAACGAGAGAGAGAGAGAGAGAGAGAGAGAGAGAGAGAGAATCCTCCCGTAGATAATTAGGTCCAACTGCTAGTGTTGTGTTGAATGGAAGAGGCAGTATATAACAGCCCTCCCTCCCGCCCTCCTTCCTGTCTCCTGTTTATAATCCTCTGTTGTTTTTTCTATTGTTTTGGCCCACTGTTACAGTCAAAACAAAAGACAATGACCAGAAATGACTCCCGTAGTGTCCAACGCTCCGTCAGATAGAGGAGACAATCAAGGCAATCAACACAGCCTGATCTCCTGCCCTCCTTGTTGTCTTTTGTTTTTAAGGCCCTACTGTTTTTCGTATAGTGTTTTTCTGGCCCAGTGGTGCTTTTTCCTGTACATTGCTTTGGTGTGTGTTTTGTAATGTGGCCTAAAACTTGAGTCCCTTCCACTTGGTACTCTGTCTGAGGTTTAAGTGACTGGATGTGTTTTGTTCCTATTTCTGTCTGCATCCTCGTACTCTCTCTCTCTCTCTCTCTCTCTCTCTCACACACACACACACACACACACACACACACACACACACAAGGATAGGATACTTTTCTTAAGTGGGCGAATCGAGTGAGAACACAATACTTCATCTAAAATTTGGCATCAATAAGTAAAACTCTTGCCCAGTATGGCTTGTAAAATTGCCCTGCTTTGAGGAACACCAAAGCATTGTCTCCTTTCCAGCTATTGAACTCTCTCTCTCTCTCTCTCTCTCTCTCTCTCTCTCTTTTCCCATAGAGCCAAGTATAGCCGAGAAACACCCAAAACTTTTCCGCTAGACAAGAACAGAGCATCATTATTTTTCTCTGCTCAGCTGTTGTGCCGGTCACGGCATGTCGTGGCTTTCTTAAGGGTTATATCAAGACCTGCCACTTCAAGCAGACCCTCTTAACTAAATAAAATCGTCTGGAAATAGCTAGAATAATAAAATGTCAGGGAATAAGAGGGTTAATACTCAGACAATATTTTCAGCTCTGGAAAGAAGTAAACACATGACACCATAGCCTAAGTACGGGTCACTGAGCATAAAAGGGCACTGGGGTTGAGGTGTGTGTGTGTGTGTGTGTGTGTGTGTGTGTGTGTGTGTGTGTGTGTGTGTGTGTGAAAGTGTAGTTGTGTAACAGTACTATACAGCCAGACACAAAAACTTCACCCAATATTTCACCTCATCTCTTCTACTTTTTACTTCCCTCTGTTGCCTAATATTCCTAAGCTGGGAGAGGCTTCGTATGCTTCTCCCCCTAATCATTCCCTCTGATACAATACAGGAAAGTGACGGATTTCCCCCGCACACCCCCTCTCTCTCTCTCTCTCTCTCTCTCTCTCTCTAAGTGTTAAGTGGGAGCAGCAGAATACCAGGCAGAACTTTCATGTCTCTTAAGTGTACCTCGTTTCATTGTTGTTGTTGTTGTGATATTTGCCTCACAACATGGTGAGGACACGGGCAAACATAGAGCCCGTCAGAGAAGTGGCATAAAGTAGCTCTCAAACGAGAGCATAGCGGTGACAAAAACTGCAAGACGAAGCAGCAAGGCAGGACAAGATCAGGCGTGGCTCAGCAGTTACGAGAGCAGTCTGGTGGCGATATAGTTGATGAGGGCAGCACGTGGTGGATCAAACCCGATGTCCTCACGGATGGCGGCTTCCTCAGATGGAGAGAGGGAGTTGGAGATGTATGCCTCACGGATCTTCTGATACAAAGTCTGGTAGACGAGAGGCAGTGTATCTTCGTCGTTGATCGGATCCGTGAGGCAGAAGAGTAGCTCTTCCAGGTCCGCATCCGTGCGGGCATCGAGATCACGAGTCCCTGAGAGTGGTGGAAGGAGGGCCTCGATCCGGCGAGCAACGGAGGAGGGGTCACTCTTGGTCTTTCCCCCTTTCTTCTTTTGTTTCTTCCTCTTCTCCTTAGGTGAAGGGGGAGAAGAAGAGAGAGCGATGGCGGCAGGCAGTGGTGAAGGTGGAAGAGGCTCCTCCACTTCGTCAGGAGCAGATGGAGAGGGCACGGAGGAGGGCTCCGCTGCGTCCAGATGTACTAGAGGGACGGGGGACGAGACACGCTCCTCCTCAGCTCCTGACGAAGGGAGGTGGACCTCCACGACAGTCTCCCCATGCTCAATATCCATGGCCTGTGACGGTTCCGGGTCGGTGATCGAAGGTTCAATGGTGGTGGCGCCAGTCGTCCGGTTGAGAGGGGCATCCAAACACAGCCGTTTTCGCGGTGTCGTGCGAGGTGGTGGTGGCTGCTGTCGCCGGGCCTGACGCTCCTGACGAGAAGGGAGACGAGGATCGCGGGTGAAGCTTCGGGGAATAGCAAGGCGTGGAAGGCCGTTCTCCTCAAAGATCTGAGGAAGGAGAACAGCCAGAACCGCCTTGCTACCCCCACTAAAAGCCTCAGCCGTCGCGATACACATCGCAACGAGTGTGTTTGTGTTGCCAGCACTTCCAGGACCCTTTGGCTGGCGTCTCTGGGCAGGGTGACGCCGCCGTGCACGGGCAGAGCCCTGCACAGCAACACCACCCGGCCCAGTGACGTCCTTAGCCTCGGGACCCTTGGAAGCCTGTACAACACGAAACTCCACCGTCTCTCCCTCGGCAAGTGAGCGCTGGAAATGCCGTGGATTTGGTGCAACGATCCCAGAAGCGTGCACGAAAACATCAGCGCCAGTGTCCCGGCGTTTGATGAAACCGTAACACGATCTCACGTTGAACCAATTCACGGTTCCCTGGATGGAAGTGGCTCCTGGCGGCACGGATCTGCTGTTTGGTGCCCCCCTCAACGGGTCGCAGGCACGAGCAGAGTCGCTGGAAGTCTCGGGCATAGTGACGACTGGCCAGGCCAAGCTATGCAAGAGGAGTGCTCGTTTCATTCACTGTCCTAGAATTCGAGGATTGAGGGTGTGCGGTGTGGCTAATGTGGTACACAACCCTTTCACTACGAGTACTGTAATCTTATTCGTGCAATCTCCAGACGATTTTATCCAGCTTAAAGGGAATTTGTCGAACTGGAGGGGTTATATCTAGCCTTCATTAACCCCTTCGCCACTAAGGGTCTTTTCCAAGTTTAAAATCGTCTTGAGAGAGAGAGAGACAGACAGACAGAGACAGACAGAGAGACAGAAATAGACAGACAGAATTAAAATAAAACTGTGTCATCGGACTGAAGGAGTTAACCAGTTTCTATGACCAACGCCAGACGATTTTATTCAGCCGAGGGACAATTTTTTTTTTTTCTTAAGCATGGAAGAAGGAACTGCGGCTAAACGGTGGAAAACAAATTTAACCCTTTCAATTCGGCGGGGTATTTTTTTATGCATTCGTGCTGGAGAGCAGATTTGACTAGTAACCAAGGAGACTCATTTCTATCTCTTAACTGAGGCCCACTGAATTTCACGCAACCACGACTTAGCATTCTCTTTGTGGGAGTGGTCTGGTTCCGTCAGATGAAAACAAACAGACTATAATAACAAGAATAAACTTAAAAAAAAGAATGGACATCACCGGGATTCAAGGCATTAACCCGGGAAGATTTCACTCAGTAGCGGGAAATTCGCACGTGTAGTAACAGCGTGACTGAATCTGGCACCTCCCCGGACTCCCAGATACGATAGGATCACGTCTTTTCCGTTTTATTCTCGCTGGGCAGAAGAGAGCGAGGTGGAGGGGTGCTGTCAGGTGAACCCGTCTGACCTACGCTGAAGACGTGGTTAGAAAGTCTCCATTAACCCCTTCTATATGCAAGCGTTTTTCAGTGTCGGTATATCGACCAGAAAGTCTCTATTAATCCCATCTATATGCAAACGTTATTCGGTATCTGTAAATTTGTTAGAAGGCCCCCATTAATCCTTTCTATATACAAACGTTTCTCGGCATCGGTATCTTCTTATCACCCACACGTTTTCATTCAGCTTAGACCAGGCCTCTTCTAATTTGTCTTCGAGTATTATAGTAAGATACCTGAATCTAGGAAAGGCTGGCTACAAATCTATCGTCTCCAGGTCATTCTATCCTTTGCCATCCCGCTTCCTTCTCTCCAGTTTACACCCTCCTCACTCATCTACCTCTCCACCCGACCCCTCCATCTCATCCTCGGTTTCTCCCACACCCCCTCCACCTTCACCCCACTCACATACTCTCCTAGTCAGTCTCGCATTCTCCATTCTCTCTAAAAACACCAGCACATCCACAGCACCACCACAACGTTCCATATCTTCTACCTCTATGGTTGTAGGGGGGCTTGGGTAGGGGGATAAGGAAAGGGGAGGAGTGGAGGAAGGGGAGGAAAGGGAAGGGGTGGAGGAAGGGCAGTATGGGGGGGTCAGTGTCTGAGGCGGGGGTGCTGGATATGAGGATGGCGGGTTATTACGTGGCTGCCGTGATCTTGATAATGGGTGTAGGGGTGGTTTAGAGTCTTAAGTGAATTGCAGGGTGTGAACTAAGTAGTTGATTAATAAAAGGGTCAGTAATAAATAAACTATTGGTGCTTAAGTGAACCCTCAGCGAAACACGAACATGTTCCGCCCTTGCCATGACGCGAGACTGGTGTGCATTGGTACCCTGTGGGCAAGCCAGGCGCCGCGGAGCTGGGCGGCGTGCGTCTACACCCTACCTCTAACATTTGGTAACTGAGGCGGTGATCGTTGATTCGTTGGTGTGGCAGCGAGAAGCGGATGAAGAGGTAGACGGCCTGGCGCCTTGGCCTAACCGAAGCAGATGTACACCCCAACCATACCAAGAGCAACACTGAGGGTCGCTGACTGGGCATGGGGGTTTTAAATGGGTTGAGGCAGACAGGTTGACGCCGCATTGGGGGCGGGGCTTGCAATAAAGAAAATTCCCACAAAATGTAGGGGACCCTTATGTAACTTCGACGAATCTTTATACCGTCCATTGTCGTTTCGTTTCTCTCTCTCTCTCTCTTGTTCTTACGTTGCCTCATGTTAAAAGGTCCTTTTATTTCTTAATGGCGGTGGTCTAATATAAATTTCCATGTGGCTCTATATGTGGACACTCAGTGGATTGTGTTTTCCATTTTTTCCAGCTAATCTACAGTTTATCACATCTTTCCTGGCTTATTTCCCAGCGATATCTATACTGCATTCGGATTCTACACTAAGTTATTGGCTGCATAATCAGTTGCTTTGTACTGTGATCGTATCGTATCTTTTATAAAAGCTCCAATAAGCTTGCATGCGTCGGTCTTAGTCACATGCATGGCTCTCCACGCTGCTTGATCTCTGGCAGCCTCCCTATTCAGTCCCTTATCCCTGAGGTCACACTCTATGACCTCGTCTCAGGTCTTTTTCGGTCTGCCTCTCGCAACCCTACCCCCGACGTTCACACTTCTTACTGTAGATTCATAATATCTGAATGTTTCTTGTCTGCTTCTTATCATTTGTAGAGGTTCCCTGTACTCTGTGTGTGTGTGTGTGTGCGTGTGTGTGTGTGTGTGTGTGTGTGTGTGTGTTCTTAGCTAATTGTATCTTTACAGGAATGAGTCAAGCTCGTACTGTCCCGTGTCTTAAACCATATTAATTGTACATATCCTTAAATTTGTGAATTGTTTTGGCACACACTATTTCATTCAGTAGTGCATTCCATTGATCAATTACTCTGTTTGGGAAACTGAATTTCCTTACGTCTTTATCACCTCTCTTCTTATGCAGTTTTTTGCAGTGTCCTCTTGCTGATGCTTCTCCATATGTTAAGTAATCATTTATGTCTATTTTCTCCTTCCCTGATATGCACTTATATAGCATTATCATGTCACCTCTTTTCCTTCTCTCCTGTAGTGTTGGTAGATTCAGTTTATTTAGTCTTTCTTCGTAGCTTAGGTCCCTTAAGCTTGGTATCCATCTTGTAGCGGCCCTTTGAACTTTTTCAATCTTGTCTATGTGCTTTTTGAGATGAGGACTCCAGACTACCAATGCATATTCCAGGGTTGGTCTAATGAATGATGTTATTATCCTTCTTAGCATGTCTTCATTTATGTATGTGAATGCTATTCTCATATTTGCAAGCAGTGTATACATGTTCCGTACCTTCTCGCTGATGTGGTCAGCCGGAGATAGTCTGTTATTGATAATCACACCTAGGTCTTTCTCTCTTTCTGATGTGTATAGGGTTTTATTTCCTAACTTATATTCCCAATCAGGTCTTTTTCCACTTTTACCAAACTTGATTACATGTGTGTGTGTGTGTGTGTGTGTGTGTGTGTGTGTGTGTGTGTGTGTGTGTGTGTGTGTGTTTCTGTGTGTGTGTGTGTGTGTGTGTGTTCAAAGGGATAGTAACCAGCCTTATCCAAAATATATCGATAAGAAGATCCTTACTTGACTGGTTGTAGGTGACTGTGTTACCATGGCAACCTCCCACACCACCACATTTACATAAAGACATTTCCTCACCAGCATGATCCGTTAGAGAGTATTTTGTGTGTGTGTGTGTGTGTGTGTGTGTGTGTGTGTGTGTGTGTGTGTGTGTGTATGGAGATATGGTTATATCTAAGGTGGATCTGCAGGACTCTGTGGGACTGATTGGCTTTATGTACGGCTTGGATAGGTAGTTCGTAGGCTGATGAGGACTATGAGAAGTGCAAGTATAAGCAGACGAGACTACTTGGTTCAGAGGCTGATGAAGGCTATGAGAAGACCATAAATGATTTGAGAGAGTTGTCATTGTATAATCAGACAGGACGTGTGCGACTCCCTTTATGGTGTGTGTAATCAGCAGTAAAAAGCCTTGAAGGAGGGAGGTCGGAAACTAAAAACATGCTCTTGACAAATTACGAATAGGAGGAGTGTAATAGATAATAAACACCCTTGCACGAGAGGGAGGTAGGAGGCTTGAAAAACATACCATCGACAGATTACTAATATGACGAGTGTAATAGAAACCCATGTAACAGACACGAGTAAACATCCATGCCTGAGAGGTGCGGAGCTGTAAACATATACCAGTAATGTTACCAATCGGAAGAGCTTAATAGACAGTAAACATCCTTACTTGAGAGGAGGCGGAAAGCTTCAGAAACATTCCATTGACATATTAACCTTCATATTAAGGAATGCACTGAGATATCTATTAACGCTTGCCATAAAAGACTGTACTTGAGTCTGTTATCTCGCAGCCACATACGAAAAGACATAAAACAAGGCATATCCAACGACTTTCAGTACAGCAACGTATCTTCAAGCTTATTCTTACTTCAGACGACTTTATTCAACTTGGGCAACGTATCTGCTAATGAAACTTGGGCAGGATATCTGGTACACAAGGCTGTATCTACTGCCATCGTTCTAGTTCTAGTATTTTCCACGAAGCTCTTATACAATCGTCCAGAGAGAGCTAAATAAACAAAAAACATATGCTATACTGAGGAAGGGGCAATCGTAACTATAAAGGGCGGTATTCTTAAGCAGTCCACCCTCAGTCACACGAGAAGTGAAACATACAAACACAAAGTTTCAGTCACACAAGGCACACAAAAATGTATAAAATAGACGAAACACGAAGCGAGCACACACACACACACACACACACACACACACACACACACACACACACACACACACACAAAACCACGTCCACCTCCTGTGATATTTGACTTTGGAAGGACTGACCAACAATAGACCGTAATGCATAAACCAATTTATATAGACCTAGTCTCAACTAACCTATCTATATTTACTCTAACTGAACCCTGCCTAACCTCGAATGACCTAATCCAACCCAAATTAACCCAACCTAATATAACTTAACCTCATCTAACCCAGTCTAATTGTTTTTAACCTCACAATCTCACGTAACCTCCACATACCTAACCTAACCAATTCTGACGCAGCCTAACCGCATCTAACCCTACCTAATCCTACCCAGTCTCACTTAACCATACCATACCCGACCTAACCCAACCCAGTCAAGCCTAAAATGACCTAATCCAACCGAACCTAACCCAGCCTAACCCAACCAAATAAAACCCAACCCAAAACCTATGAAAACCGACGTATTCTAAAGCAATCTAACCTAATCCGTCTATATCTAGTCGAACTGAAGCCAACCCAACCAAAAATTACCTAATCAGACCAAACCCTGCCCAAAGTGACCTAACCTAACTTTCGATCGGCTATATATTCGTTAAGAAATTCTGCTGCCTGAAAGTCTACGAGTGTAACAGTCCAAGTTTCGCCTGTTCTGTGTATATAAGTTTGTGTGTTTGTGTGTGTGTTTATTTAGGAGTGTCTGAGATGTGTACTACAGGGAAAAATTTACACTTTCTCTCTCTCTCTCTCTCTCTCTCTCTCTCTCTCTCTCGCGTGTTAAAAAATTGGGTACACAATCGGCACAATGCGTCCTTCTAATGTAGTACAGACAAAAAACGAGAGAGAGAGAGAGAGAGAGAGAGAGAGAGAGAGAATCCTCCCGTAGATAATTAGGGCCAACTGCTAGTGTTGTGTTGAATGGAAGAGGCAGTACATAACAGCCCTCCCTCCCGCCCTCCTTCCTGCCTCCTCTCCAGAAATGACTCCCGTAGTGTCCAACGCTCTGTCAGATAGAGGAGACAATCAAGGCAATCAACACAGCCTGATCTCCTGCCCTCCTTGTTGTCTTTTGTTTTTAAGGCCCTACTGTTTTTCGTATAGTGTTTTTCTGGCCCAGTGGTGCTTTTTCCTGTACATTGCTTTGGTCTGTGTTTTGTAATGTGGCCTAAAACTTGAGTCCCTTCCACTTGGTACTCTGTCTGAGGTTTAAGTGACTGGATGTGTTTTGTTCCTATTTCTGTCTGCATCCTCGTACTCTCTCTCTCTCTCTCTCTCTCACACACACACACACACACACACACACACACACACACACACACACACACACACACACACACACACACACACACACACACACACACACACACACACACACACACACACAAGGATAGGATACTTTTCTTAAGTGGGCGAATCGAGTGAGAACACAATACTTCATCTAAAATTTGGTATCAATAAGTAAAACTCTTGCCCAGTATGGCTTGTAAAATTGCCCTGCTTTGAGGAACACCAAAACATTGTCTCCTTTCCAGCTATTGAACTCTCTCTCTCTCTCTCTCTCTCTCTCTCTCTCTCCACCAGCCAGATAATATGATGTACTCGTCCGTGCCAATTAAAGACAAACAGCCGGGAGAAGGCCGGCCACCTGCACCACTAGGGTACTTTTTACGAGTTATTTTTAGAAGTTTAATTTATAGTTACCTTAAATCTCGTGCCTTTCACATATTTAAACTGTGGTGAAAGCTGTTTTCCAGTGGTACCAGATATCTGCCAAAACAAAGACAAATGCTGCAGAAAATAAGGGCCACAAATTTACCCTTGCCCTCTCGGATACGTTGTACGCCTAGTGACTGGACACTATAACTCGATCACGCTATCTCAGTCATCTCTCCTTTACTACCTTTTAAAGTTACAGACCGAGGAGAAAAGTTGACTTTTTTGCCTTGCAACAGGTTGCCGTCATCACCAAGAACTAACACAAGCAATAACGAACCCTTATCATCAGTATTTCTGGCCAGTACTAGCAAAATCAAAGTGGTTCCGTGCAAGTCTCACCGTTCCCATCATCACCCAAGGACAGTACTAACACAGTACCTTGCTTTAAGCTCACATCATCAATATACTACGTTGCAATACAGGAAGGTTAAAATCTCAGAGTGGTGTGGTACGGGACAGCCAAAGTTTGCCCACATTCCCTACCGGTTGTGGCAATGTGGGCTGTTACATGAACTATTTCTATGTGATAGCAATATGAAGTACACAAGAAAAGAGTATGGGAAGGAAGGATATTCCCTGTCTCTGGGGAGGAAAGAGAAATACGCAAGATACGACGCAATGCTGGCTGAGAAATTCCGATGAACTCTTGGTCATGGCTGTGCAGAATCAAATCATCAGTCATTATCATCATCATACACACGACCAGATTAAAGTGCTATGGCCAAATACCTTGCAACTAGCTATGGGTCGACTTAATACCACATTGCTATAGGTCCACATCATCATTATATCATCATCATCATCATCATCACCATCATCATACTATCATCGACAATTTCAAAGCACACTACCTTGCAATTGGCTGTGGGTCGAGTTGAGACCACTTGTCAATGGGGTCAGGTTGATTAGCCTGGCCAGAGCCGCCTCCGTCAGTGTCACCAGCCCGTTCGTTCGTTCGTTCGTTCAAAGATTGTCCCCCCCTGTAGAGGGGACCGGGCCATATATTAGCCCAGTTGGTGGGTTATGGGCTGAGAGTAGTTGTTTGTTCAGTCTTTTTTTTTTTTCTTTTTTTTTTTAAGTTGGAGGGGGAGTGCTACGCACTACTTCAATGAGAGTGGGAAGGTGGGAGGTGGCAACAACTGTGGCGGCAGTGTTTCTAAGTGTGCTTTCAGGTTTTGCTTTAGTGTGGGACCGAGGGATGTCGGGGTTTGGGTATCGAGAGCTTGTTCTGATGCGGGAAGTGGCTGGACAGCGGAGGAGGTAATGTAGGAGTGGGTAGGGCGTGATCATTTTGCAGTGTGAGCATTCAGTGGTGGGGTCGTTATCTGTGGTGATAAGGTTATTCCGGCACATGTATCCCAGGCGAAGACGGTGTAGGCGCGTAAGTGTTTTGTTGTCAATGGATTTGGTAATTTTTAGTGGCTTGTATTGTGTGGCCATGGCAAACCACATGGCAGAAGGTGAGCCCAGTTGTACGTGTACTTGGTGATCTTCGCGGTTGAGAGTGAGCGCCTTCTGTTTTATGGTGCGCTTGATGTGGCTTAGGCTAGTTGAAATGTTGATGTCAATGTGAGGGTGTTCAATGGCGCTCTTTGCGATCTTGTTGGCTTTTTCATTTCCAGCTATGCCAACATGGCTGGGGACCCAGTGAATGGTGATTGATCCTCCAGTGTCGTGGATTTTTTGGGCGGTGGCTAGGATGTCAAGAGGTTAATTGGATGTTGTCGGTATGGTGGGATCGTCGTAGCGTGTGCATAGCAGTTGCAGAGTCTGTGTGGATGATGACTGTGGATGCAGGGGCGTTGGCAAGGGCATCTGAAAGGGCGGCTGAGATGGCAGTCAGTTCAGCCTGTAGGGTGGAGGCTCCGTTGGTGATGCAAAAGCCACATGTTCTGTCTCCGCAGACGAAGGCAGCACCGGCTCTCGATGCAGCAACGGAGCCGTCAGTGTAGTAGGTGGTGGAGTTCAGTGGAGTGAGGAGGGCTATACGCTGGAGGCCCTCCTGACGGAGCTGTTGGGTGGGAGTTTGGGCTTTGGTTGGTGAGTGAGGGAGAAGGAGATTTAACAATGGGGTGTTCCACGGTGGTTGTGGATGGTAGGACGAGCTGGGTGTGTCGGAGGCTTGTGTAATGAATGGGTTGAGTTCAAAGGTGTGAATGGCACGTGCAGCAGAGTGTACCCAGTTGTTGGATAGTACCTCGGGGTGAAGGTTGGATGCGGCTCTGAGCCGTGGCAGGAGAGGAAGAGGGGATAGCCCAGTCTCGGGGTCGGCGCTCCACTGGCCTGCCTGTAGACCCCCGCCACCGCCACCATCTCCCTCAGTCTTACCTCCGTCGCCAAGTCTCATCTCTTCCACCATCATCCTTGGACTTGATCCTCCTCTATTTGGAAGGTTCTCTGCTACCTTCTCAACCAGCTTGAAGGCTTGTACTCTTGTCGTAGCGAAAAAAATTGTGTCTTGTCCTTATATCTGCCGGAATCGTATCATTATCCTTTCAGGTGAACCTCCTGTGTCTTGAAGGTTCTCTGCAACCTTCTCAACCAGCCTAAAGATGCTTCGTTGTAAAGAAATATACTAATGGAGTTTTAGTTACTTCTGCCGGAATGGTATCACACAATCGTCCTAAGCACTGATGCCGTCCCTCATTATCACGGAGCTAACAGGATCATCGACACTCAGAAAATGTTAGGTAAATTCACTGTTCTATTCCAGAAAAATACACTGCATGTAAACCATAAGGCTTTGAGCTGGGACCTCTGCAGGAGGGAAGGGGACTGGGTGAGACTTCTTCAGGGGGGTGAAGGAGGTTTTTGAGACTTCTGGAGGAGGAGTAGGCCACTGAATGAGACTTGTAGGTGCTCAAGGAAGCTTTTGAGACTTTTGCAGGAGGGGAAAAATACTGCTGTAGGTGCTCAAGGAGGCTTTTGAGACTTGTGAACGAGGGGAAGGAGGCTTCGAGGTGAGACTTCTGCAGGAGAGTAAGGAACCGAACCACTAACACAGCCGCGACACTCTGTCCCTGGAGGGAGTGACAGGGGCGTCCGTCCTCTCTTAGCTCACTCGCGGTCCACACTGACTCCATTCACCACTGCGCTCCCTCGGCCCTGTGCGGAGAGCATATCCCCTCCATGAGGATCCCCTCCTACCAGAGGAAGTGCAAAAATATGAACTGAGAGATATTTTAGACGTAGAAAGAGCGGACGAAGGAAACGCCTCACAATTGCAGGAAACAGAGGAAAATACTCAAAGCGTGCAGAGCTTGCACGAAGAGCAAGAAGAAGGTGCGGTGGCTGATTCGATTGATGATGCCGAAGGAGGAAGAAAAACCTATAGTTTAAGATCTACGGGACAGGTAACAGACTTACCTAATATTATGGATAGGCCTATAGAATACCTAAAATAAAAGTTGACCCTTTTTACAGGTCCTACTGACCGTGATCATCAGTGGACTTGGAAGTCAAGCATGGGAAGACCTACCAGTGAGAGCGGGACTTGCATTCACCGCACAGCGTCAGGCCCACATAATAATAATAATAATGACGTAGGATACGGGTGTTAGGGTAAGGTGTTGTAGCCCTGGGGGGCTTGGGTAGGGGGATAAGGAAAGGGTAGGGGTGGAGGAAGGGGAGGAAAGGGAAGGGGTGGAGGAAGGGGAGTATGGGGGGGTCAGTGTCTGAGGCGGGGGTGCTGGATATGAGGATGGCGGGTTATTACGTGGCTGCCGTGATCTTGATAATGGGTGTAGGGGTGGTTTAGAGTCTTAAGTGAATTGCAGGGTGTGAACTAAGTAGTTGATTAATAAAAGGGTCAGTAATAAATAAACTATTGGTGCTTAAGTGAACCCTCAGCGAAACACGAACATGTTCCGCCCTTGCCATGACGCGAGACTGGTGTGCATTGGTACCCTGTGGGCAAGCCAGGCGCCGCGGAGCTGGGCGGCGTGCGTCTACACCCTACCTCTAACATTTGGTAACTGAGGCGGTGATCGTTGATTCGTTGGTGTGGCAGCGAGAAGCGGATGAAGAGGTAGACGGCCTGGCGCCTTGGCCTAACCGAAGCAGATGTACACCCCAACCATACCAAGAGCAACACTGAGGGTCGCTGACTGGGCATGGGGGTTTTAAATGGGTTGAGGCAGACAGGTTGACGCCGCATTGGGGGCGGGGCTTGCAATAAAGAAAATTCCCACAAAATGTAGGGGACCCTTATGTAACTTCGACGAATCTTTATACCGTCCATTGTCGTTTCGTTTTTTTTTTCTCTCTCTCTCTCTCTTGTTCTTACGTTGCCTCATGTTAAAAGGTCCTTTTATTTCTTAATGGCGGTGGTCTAATATAAATTTCCATGTGGCTCTATATGTGGACACTCAGTGGATTGTGTTTTCTATTCTTTCCAGCTAATCTACAGTTTATCACATCTTTCCTGGCTTATTTCCCAGCGATATCTATACTGCATTCGGATTCTACACTAAGTTATTGGCTGCATAATCAGTTGCTTTGTACTGTGATCGTATCGTATCTTTTATAAAAGCTCCAATAAGCTTGCATGCGTCGGTCTTAGTCACATGCATGGCTCTCCACGCTGCTTGATCTCTGGCAGCCTCCCTATTCAGTCCCTTATCCCTGAGGTCACACTCTATGACCTCGTCTCAGGTCTTTTTCGGTCTGCCTCTCGCAACCCTACCCACGACGTTCACACTTCTTACTGTAGATTCATAATATCTGAATGTTTCTTGTCTGCTTCTTATCATTTGTAGAGGTTCCCTGTACTCTGTGTGTGTGTGTGTGTGTGTGTGTGTGTGTGTGTGTGTGTGTGTGTGTGTGTTCTTAGCTAATTGTATCTTTACAGGAATGAGTCAAGCTCGTACTGTCCCGTGTCTTAAACCATATTAATTGTACATATCCTTAAATTTGTGAATTGTTTTGGCACACACTATTTCATTCAGTAGTGCATTCCATTGATCAATTACTCTGTTTGGGAAACTGAATTTCCTTACGTCTTTATCACCTCTCTTCTTATGCAGTTTTTTGCAGTGTCCTCTTGCTGATGCTTCTCCATATGTTAAGTAATCATTTATGTCTATTTTCTCCTTCCCTGATATGCACTTATATAGCATTATCATGTCACCTCTTTTCCTTCTCTCCTGTAGTGTTGGTAGATTCAGTTTATTTAGTCTTTCTTCGTAGCTTAGGTCCCTTAAGCTTGGTATCCATCTTGTAGCGGCCCTTTGAACTTTTTCAATCTTGTCTATGTGCTTTTTGAGATGAGGACTCCAGACTACCAATGCATATTCCAGGGTTGGTCTAATGAATGATGTTATTATCCTTCTTAGCATGTCTTCATTTATGTATGTGAATGCTATTCTCATATTTGCAAGCAGTGTATACATGTTCCGTACCTTCTCGCTGATGTGGTCAGCCGGAGATAGTCTGTTATTGATAATCACACCTAGGTCTTTCTCTCTTTCTGATGTGTATAGGGTTTTATTTCCTAACTTATATTCCCAATCAGGTCTTTTTCCACTTTTACCAAACTTGATTACATGTGTGTGTGTGTGTGTGTGTGTGTGTGTGTGTGTGTGTGTGTGTGTGTGTGTGTGTGTGTGTGTGTGTGTGTGTGTGTGTGTGTGTGTGTGTTCAAAGGGATAGTAACCAGCCTTATCCAAAATATATCGATAAGAAGATCCTTACTTGACTGGTTGTAGGTGACTGTGTTACCATGGCAACCTCCCACACCACCACATTTACATAAAGACATTTCCTCACCAGCATGATCCGTTAGAGAGTATTTTGTGTGTGTGTGTGTGTGTGTGTGTGTGTGTGTGTGTGTGTGTGTGTGTATGGAGATATGGTTATATCTAAGGTGGATCTGCAGGACTCTGTGGGACTGATTGGCTTTATGTACGGCTTGGATAGGTAGTTCGTAGGCTGATGAGGACTATGAGAAGTGCAAGTATAAGCAGACGAGACTACTTGGTTCAGAGGCTGATGAAGGCTATGAGAAGACCATAAATGATTTGAGAGAGTTGTCATTGTATAATCAGACAGGACGTGTGCGACTCCCTTTATGGTGTGTGTAATCAGCAGTAAAAAGCCTTGAAGGAGGGAGGTCGGAAACTAAAAACATGCTCTTGACAAATTACGAATAGGAGGAGTGTAATAGATAATAAACACCCTTGCACGAGAGGGAGGTAGGAGGCTTGAAAAACATACCACCGACAGATTACCAATATGACGAGTGTAATAGAAACCCATGTAACAGACACGAGTAAACATCCATGCCTGAGAGGTGCGGAGCTGTAAACATATACCAGTAATGTTACCAATCGGAAGAGCTTAATAGACAGTAAACATCCTTACTTGAGAGGAGGCGGAAAGCTTCAGAAACATTCCATTGACATATTAACCTTCATATTAAGGAATGCACTGAGATATCTATTAACGCTTGCCATAAAAGACTGTACTTGAGTCTGTTATCTCGCAGCCACATACGAAAAGACATAAAACAAGGCATATCCAACGACTTTCAGTACAGCAACGTATCTTCAAGCTTATTCTTACTTCAGACGACTTTATTCAACTTGGGCAACGTATCTGCTAATGAAACTTGGGCAGGATATCTGGTACACAAGGCTGTATCTACTGCCATCGTTCTAGTTCTAGTATTTTCCACGAAGCTCTTATACAATCGTCCAGAGAGAGCTAAATAAACAAAAAACATATGCTATACTGAGGAAGAGGCAATCGTAACTATAAAGGGCGCTATTCTTAAGCAGTCCACCCTCAGTCACACGAGAAGTGAAACATACAAACACAAAGTTTCAGTCACACAAGGCACACAAAAATGTATAAAATAGACGAAACACGAAGCGAGCACACACACACACACACACACACACACACACACACACACACACACACAAAACCACGTCCACCTCCTGTGATATTTGACTTTGGAAGGACTGACCAACAATAGACCGTAATGCATAAACCAATTTATATAGACCTAGTCTCAACTAACCTATCTATATTTACTCTAACTGAACCCTGCCTAACCTCGAATGACCTAATCCAACCCAAATTAACCCAACCTAATATAACTTAACCTCATCTAACCCAGTCTAATTGTTTTTAACCTCACAATCTCACGTAACTTCCACATACCTAACCTAACCAATTCTGACGCAGCCTAACCGCATCTAACCCTACCTAATCCTACCCAGTCTCACTTAACCATACCATACCCGACCTAACCCAACCCAGTCAAGCCTAAAATGACCTAATCCAACCGAACCTAACCCAGCCTAACCCAACCAAATAAAACCCAACCCAAAACCTATGAAAACCGACGTATTCTAAAGCAATCTAACCTAATCCGTCTATATCTAGTCGAACTGAAGCCAACCCAACCAAAAATTACCTAATCAGACCAAACCCTGCCCAAAGTGACCTAACCTAACTTTCGATCGGCTATATATTCGTTAAGAAATTCTGCTGCCTGAAAGTCTACGAGTGTAACAGTCCAAGTTTCGCCTGTTCTGTGTATATAAGTTTGTGTGTTTGTGTGTGTGTTTATTTAGGAGTGTCTGAGATGTGTACTACAGGGAAAAATTTACACTTTCTCTCTCTCTCTCTCTCTCTCTCTCTCTCTCTCTCTCGCGTGTTAAAAAATTGGGTACACAATCGGCACAATGCGTCCTTCTAATGTAGTACAGACAAAAAACGAGAGAGAGAGAGAGAGAGAGAGAGAGAGAGAGAGAGAGAGAGAGAATCCTCCCGTAGATAATTAGGGCCAACTGCTAGTGTTGTGTTGAATGGAAGAGGCAGTACATAACAGCCCTCCCTCCCGCCCTCCTTCCTGCCTCCTCTCCAGAAATGACTCCCGTAGTGTCCAACGCTCTGTCAGATAGAGGAGACAATCAAGGCAATCAACACAGCCTGATCTCCTGCCCTCCTTGTTGTCTTTTGTTTTTAAGGCCCTACTGTTTTTCGTATAGTGTTTTTCTGGCCCAGTGGTGCTTTTTCCTGTACATTGCTTTGGTCTGTGTTTTGTAATGTGGCCTAAAACTTGAGTCCCTTCCACTTGGTACTCTGTCTGAGGTTTAAGTGACTGGATGTGTTTTGTTCCTATTTCTGTCTGCATCCTCGTACTCTCTCTCTCTCTCTCTCTCTCTCTCTCACACACACACACACACACACACACACACACACACACACAAGGATAGGATACTTTTCTTAAGTGGGCGAATCGAGTGAGAACACAATACTTCAGCTAAAATTTGGTATCAATAAGTAAAACTCTTGCCCAGTATGGCTTGTACAATTGCCCTGCTTTGAGGAACACCAAAACATTGTCTCCTTTCCAGCTATTGAACTCTCTCTCTCTCTCTCTCTCTCTCTCTCTCTCTCTCTCTCTTTTCCCATAGAGCCAAGTATAGCCGAGAAACACCCAAAACTTTTCCGCTAGACAAGAACAGAGCATCATTATTTTTTCTCTGCTCAGCTGTTGTGCCGATCATGGCATGTCGTGCCTTTCTTAAGGGTTATATCAAGACCTGCCACTTCAAGCAGACCCTCTTAACTAAATCAAATCGTCTGGAAATAGCTAGAATAATAAAATGTCAGGGAATAAGAGGGTTAATACTCAGACAATATTTTCAGCTCTGGAAAGAAGTAAACACATGACACCATAGCCTAAGTACGGGTCACTGAGCATAAAAGGGCACTGGGGTTGATGTGTGTGTGTGTGTGTGTGTGTGTGTGTGTGTGTGTGTGTGTGTGTGTGTGTATGTGTGTGTGTGTGTGTGTGTGTGTGTGTGTGTGTGTGTGTGAAAGTGTAGTTGTGTAACAGTACTATACAGCCAGACACAAAAACTTCACCCAATATTTCACCTCATCTCTTCTACTTTTTACTTCCCTCTGTTGCCTAATATTCCTAAGCTGGGAGAGGCTTCGTATGCTTCTCCCCCCAATCATTCCCTCTGATACAATACAGGAAAGTGACGGATTTCCCCCCCCACACACACCCTCTCTCTCTCTCTCTCTCTAAGTGTTAAGTGGGAGCAGCAGAATACCAGGCAGAACTTTTATGTATCTTAAGTGTACCTCGTTTCATTCAATCAGTCAATCAATCAATCATTTCCTGTGGCACCCCACGGGATGCATAGGGTCTCAATGAACTCTCTCCACCAATATTTGTCTCTTGCCATCTCCTTCAGGTCCCACCAACACTCCTCTCCTGCTTCTTTTTTCATTGTCCTCAACCAGGTTTCCCTCGGCCTACCTCTACCTCTTCTTCCTCTAGCAATCCACTCTGGCACATCCTGTATTAAACAACCTTCTTTTCTGTATATGTGCCCCAGCCACTTCCAGCGAGACAGTCTCACATATTCATTAACTGGTTCCACTCTCGTAATATCCCTTACTCTTTCATTTGTAACTCTGTCCTAGAATTCGAGGAGTGAGGGTGTGCGGTGTGGCTAACGTGGTACACAACCCTTTCACTACGAGTACTGTAATCTTATTCGTGCAATCTCCAGACGATTTTATCCAGCTTGAGGGGGATTTGTCGAACTGGAGGGGTTATATCTAGCCTTCATTAACCCCTTCGCCACTAAGGGTCTTCTCCAAGTTTAAAATCGTCTTGAGAGAGAGAGAGACAGACAGACAGACAGAGACAGAGACAGACAGAGAGACAGAAATAGACAGATAGAATTAAAATAAAACTGTGTCATCGGACTGAAGGAGTTAGCCAGTTTCTATGACCAACGCCAGACGATTTTATTCAGCCGAGGGACAATCGTCAGTTCCGGTCTAGCAGCCGTAGGAGGAGGATCACTGCCGCCTAGTGAGACCTTCCCAGCTATGCCCGACCAGCGCTCTACTGCCACCGCCTACGACCCGTTGAGGGGGGCATCCAGCAGTAGTTCTAGGCCGCCGGGAGCCACGAAGATCACAGGTGCGGTGGTGTGGTTCAACGTGAAGTCTGGGTACGGCTTCATCAAGCGCCGGGACACCGGTACTGATGTTTTCGTGCACAGTCTCCGGATCGTTGCACCTAACCCCCGACACTTTCGGCGCTCTCTTGGCGAGGGTGAGGCTGTGGAGTTTCGGCTCCGTCAGTCACCCAAGGGTCGCGAGGCTACGGATATCACTGGGCCGGGAGGTGCTGCTGTGCAGGGCTCTGCCCATGCACGGCGGCGCCCCACGGCCCAGAGGCGCCAGTCTCGTGATCCTGGGTGTTCTGGGGAGACTAACCTCCTGGTCTCGATGTGCGTCGCTACGGCACAGGCTTTTTGTGGGGGTGACAAGGCTCTGTTACACGTTCTCCTCCCTCAGATCTTTGAGGAGAACGGGCTACCAAGACTTGTCATCCCCCAGAGCTTTGTCGGAGACGCACATTCAGCCCCTCGCCCAGATCGTCGTCCCCGGCGGCCTCCTGCGCAGCCCAAGTCCCAGCCACCTCCACCTCGGCCCCGCCGTACACCGCGCAAATGGCTGTGCCTGGACGGACCCCTCAACAGGGCGACTGGCTCGTCTGTCTCTCCCCCTACCGACCCGGCACCGATCACGGCCATGGAGCTTGACACCATCACCACCGTTGCCGAGATCCACTCCTTGCCGTCTGCAGCCGGGGGGGAAAGGGCTGCCGTCCCCGTTTCGCCCAACCACCGCGACGTCGAGGGCCCTTCCCCCCCCGTTTTTCCATCTGCTGCTGAGGGAGTGGATCTCACAACTTCCACCACCGATCCGCCGCCTGCAAGCCTCTCACCTGCCCTTCTTCTGCCATCCTCTGCCGAGTCAGACGATGCTCGTGAGCTCCTCGCCGCCAGATTCGAACGCGGCTTAACTCTAGCTCTCAGCCGGGTCCTTCAAGACTCCCCTTTAGGCGTTCCACCTCGCCTTAGGGACTCGGGGGAGCTGGAGTTGTATGAAGACATAGATCGCGACTCCGAGTATACCGACGTCTCCGACTCTGATGAGCAGCCTTGAGGTGCTTCTTTGCCCAGCCGTTTTTCTCCACCGACCATCGCACCTTCCCCTGCCCCTGCCGCCTTCCTCTCGTCCTTCCGCCTGCTGTTCCCACTTTGCTCTGAATCGAGAGCTTGATTCCGCCATTTCCCTGACGGGCTCTCTGTTTGCCCGTGCCCCTACATGTGCGGGGCGAATATCTACACACACACACGAGGGACAATTTTTTTTTTATTTTTTTAAGCATGGAAGAAGGAACTGCGGCTAAACGGTGGAAAACTCTCTCTTATAAACTTTTTTTTTCCTTTTCCGTGATAACAAATTTAACCCTTTCAATTCGGCGGGGTATTTTTTTATGCATTCGTGCTGGAGAGCAGATTTGACTAGTAACCAAGGAGACTCATTTCTATCTCTTAACTGAGGCCCACTGAATTTCACGCAACCACGACTTAGCATTCTCTTTGTGGGAGTGGTCTGGTTCCGTCAGATGAAAACAAACAGACTATAATAACAAGAATAAACTTAAAAAAAAGAATGGACATCACCGGGATTCAAGGCATTAACCCGGGAAGATTTCACTCAGTAGCGGGAAATTCGCACGTGTAGTAACAACGTGACTGAATCTGGCACCTCCCCGGACTCCCAGATACGATAGGATCACGTCTTTTCCGTTTTATTCTCGCTGGGCAGAAGAGAGCGAGGTGGAGGGGTGCTGTCAGGTGAACCCGTCTGACCTACGCTGAATACGTGGTTAGAAAGTCTCCATTAACCCCTTCTATATGCAAGCGTTTTTCAGTGTCGGTATATCGACCAGAAAGTCTCTATTAATCCCATCTATATGCAAACGTTATTCGGTATCTGTAAATTTGTTAGAAGGCCCCCATTAATCCTTTCTATATACAAACGTTTCTCGGCATCGGTATCTTCTTATCACCCACACGTTTTCATTCAGCTTAGACCAGGCCTCTTCTAATTTGTCTTCGAGTATTATAGTAAGATACCTGAATCTAGGAAAGGGTGGCTACAAATCTATCGTCTCCAGGTCATTCTATCCTTTGCCATCCCGCTTCCTTCTCTCCAGTTTACACCCTCCTCACTCATCTACCTCTCCACCCGACCCCTCCATCTCATCCTCGGTTTCTCCCACACCCCCTCCACCTTCACCCCACTCACATACTCTCCTAGTCAGTCTCGCATTCTCCATTCTCTCTAAAAACACCAGCACATCCACAGCGCCACCACAACGTTCCATATCTTCTACCTCTATGGTTGTAGCCCTGGGGGGCTTGGGTAGGGGGATAAGGAAAGGGGAGGGGTGGAGGAAGGGGAGTATGGGGGGGTAAGGGTCTGAGGCGGGGCTGCTGGATATGAGGATGGCGGTTATTACGTGGTTGCCGTGATCTTGATAATGGGTGTAGGGGTGGTTTAGAGTCTTAAGTGAATTGCAGGGTGTGAACTAAGTAGTTGATTAATAAAAGGGTCAGTAATAAATAAACTATTGGTGCTTAAGTGAACCCTCAGCGAAACACGAACATGTTCCGCCCTTGCCATGACGCGAGACAGGTGTGCATTGGTACCATGTGGGTAACCAGGCCGCGGAGCTGGGCGGCGTGCGTCTGCACCCTACCTCTAACATTTGGTAACTGAGGCGGTGATCGTTGATTCGTTGGTGTGGCAGCGAGAAGCGGATGAAGAGGTAGACGGCCTGGCGCCATGGCCTAACCGAAGCAGATGTACAACCCACCACACCAAGAGCGACACTGAGGGTCGCTGACTGGGCATTGGGGTTTTAAATGGGTTGCGGCAGACAGGTAGACGCCGCATTGGGGGCGGGGCTTGCAATAAAGAAAATTCCCACAACATGTAGGGGACCCTTACGTAACTTCGACGAATCTTTATACCGTCCATTGTCGTTTCGTTTTTATTTTCTCTCTCTCTCTTGTTCTTACGTTGCCTCATGTTCAAAGGTCCTTTTATTTCTTAATGGCGGTGGTCTAATATAAATTTCCATGTGGCTCTATATGTGGACACTCAGTGGATTGTGTTTTCCATTCTTTCCAGCTAATCTACAGTTTATCACATCTTTCCTGGCTTATTTCCCAGCGATATCTATACTGCATTCGGATTCTACACTAAGTTATTGGCTGCTTAATCAGTTGCTTTGTACTGTGATCGTATCGTATCTTTTATAAAAGCTCCAATAAGCTTGCATGCGTCGGCCTTAGTCACATGATGGCTCTCCACGCTGCTTGATCTCTGGCAGCCTCCCTATTCAGTCCCTTATCCCTGAGGTCACACTCTATGACCTCGTCTCAGGTCTTTTTCGGTCTGCCTCTCGCAACCCTACCCCCGACGTTCACACTTCTTACTGTAGATCCATAATATCTGAATGTTTCTTGTCTGCTTCTTAGCATTTGTAGAGGTTCCCTGTACTGTGTGTGTGTGTGTGTGTGTGTGTGTGTGTGTGTGTGTGTGTGTGTGTGTGTGTGTGTGTGTGTGTGTGTGTGTTCTTACCTAATTGTATCTTTATAGGAATGAATAAAGCTCGTAGTCCCGTGTCTTAAACCATTTTTATCGTACATATCCTTAAATTTATGAAATGTTTTGGCACACACTATTTCATTCGGTAGTGCATTCCACTGGTCAATTATTGCTCTATTTGGGAAACTAAATTTCCTTACGTCTTTATTGCCTCTCCTTTTATGCAGTACTTTGCAGTGTCCTCTTACTGCTGCATCCCCATAGGTTATATACTCATTTATGTCTATTTTCTCCTTCCCTGATATGCATTTATATAGTATAATCATGTCTCCTCTTTTCCTTCTCTCCTGTAGTGTAGGTAGATTCAGTTTTTCTTCGTAGCTTAGATCCCTTAAGCTTGGTACCCATCTTGTAGCTGCCCTTTGAACTTTTTCAATCTTGTCTATGTGTTTTTTTAGATGAGGACTCCAGACTACTGACGCATACTCCAGGGTTGGTCTGATGACTGATGTTATTATCTTTAATAGTATGTCTTCATTTGTGTGTGTGTGTGTGTGTGTGTGTGTGTGTGTGTGTGTGTGTGTTCTTACCTAATTGTATCTTTACAGGAATGAGTGAAGCTCGTACTGTCCCGTGTCTTAAACCATATTTATCGTACATATCCTTAAATTTGTGAATTGTTTTGGCACACACTATTTCATTCGGTAGTGCATTCCATTGATCAATTGCTCTGTTTGGGAAACTGAATTTCCTTACGTCTTTATCACCTCTCTTCTTATGCAGTTTTTTGCAGTGTCCTCTTGCTGATGCTTCTCCATATGTTAAGTAATCATTTATGTCTATTTTCTCCTTCCCTGATATGCACTTATATAGCATTATCATGTCACCTCTTTTCCTTCTCTCCTGTAGTGTTGGTAGATTCAGTTTATTTAGTCTTTCTTCGTAGCTTAGGTCCCTTAAGCTTGGTTTCCATCTTGTAGTGGCCCTTTGAACTTTTTCAATCTTGTCTATGTGCTTTTTGAGATGAGGACTCCAGACTACCAATGCATATTCCAGGGTTGGTCTAATGAATGATGTTATTATCCTTCTTAGCATGTCTTCATTTATGTATGTGAATGCTATTCTCATATTTGCAAGCAGTGTATACATGTTCCGTACCTTCTCGCTGATGTGGTCAGCCGGAGATAGTCTGTTATTGATAATCACACCTAGGTCTTTCTCTCTTTCTGATGTGTATAGGGTTTTATTTCCTAACTTATATTCCCAATCAGGTCTTTTTCCACTTTTACCAAACTTGATTAAATGTGTGTGTGTGTGTGTGTGTGTGTGTGTGTGTGTGTGTGTGTGTGTGTGTGTGTGTGTGTGTGTGTGTGTGTGTGTGTGGGTTTGGATGTGTTGTGTGTGTTGGGTGGTGGGGAGATGAGGGGTGTATGGTTTGATGTGGTTGCAGTGTGTGTGTGTGTGTGGGGGTGAGGGGGGATGTGTTGTATGTGTGGGGGGGTGGGGAGATGGGGGGTGTATGGTTTAGTGTGGTTGTTGTGTGTGTGTGTGTGTGTGTGCGGGGCCAGTGTGTTACCATGGCAACCTCCCCACACCACCACAGTTACATACACAAATTTCCCCACCACCAACTACTGTTAGAGAGTATTGTGTGTGTGTGTGTGTTAGTTCACTACCTGTCAACGAACCTTGGTTGTACATAAACATGCTACTAAAGTTAGGACACAAATATAACGTAGTATGCTATGAAGTCAACTACACTCATAATAACGTCAGGATTCTTCTCCCCTATCGTGTCTCCGTTCTCTGCATCTGTCTGTCCTCTATCTGTCTGTCTGTCTGCCTGTCCCTTTATTGCAATTAACAAACAACTCTCAACTGTCCACAACTTCCTAGAATATCATACTATCCTGCATTATATTACTTTTTTTCAGGGTAACTTGACCCAGATTTTCGTCCTTTTGCCCCTTATTTCACATGGGTCATTAGCAGAAAAGTGCAGCGCTACGGCTCCTCTTCAATGGCACTTTTTTGTGACTTACAGGTTCTAGTATTAATCCATTGCTACAACTCAGTATTCAAGATGGATAGATGGAAATTGTAGGCCAAGTCAGAGTACAGAATGAAGTCAAACAGCATACATTTGGTAGGTGCAGTGGGAACAAGGCGACAGATCACAGACAGGAGGACAATGGCGGGAAAATCCAGCAAAATCTAACCACCAGCTTATGAAGTGACGTCAACAAAACTCATGCCTCATAGTCGGTTCAAACGCCAGTCCACTTTATCAATAAACACCTGTGGTTCTGTATTTCAACTTCACCTAACCCAAACCAACCTAATCATAACTAAACCGATTTATTTTAGCCCAGTCTTACCTAAACTATAAATATTTGCTCGAACTGAATTTCGCCTGACCTCGAATGTCCTAATCCAACCTAAATTAACCCAGCCTAATCTAACTTAACCTCACCTAACCCAGTCTAATTGTATTTAACCTCACAATCTCACGTAACCTCCACATATCAAACCTAACCAATTCTGACGCAGCCTAACCGCATCTAACCCTACCTAATCCTACCCAGTCTCACTTAACCATACCATACCTGACCTAACCCAACCCAGTCAAGCCTAAAATGACCTAATCCAACCGAACCGAACCCAGCCTAATCCAACCAAATAAAACCCAACCCAAAACGTATCAAAACCGACGTATTCTAAAGCAATCTAACCTAATCCGTCTATATCTAGTCGAACTGAAGCCAACCCAACCAAAAATTACCTAATCAGACCAAACCCTGCCCAAAGTGACCTAACCTAACTTTCGATCGGCTATAAATTCACTATTTTTTTTTTCATAAATTTTGCTGCTTTGAAAGTCTACGGGTTTAACATTCCAAGTTTCGCCTGTTCTCTCTACACGTATAAGTGTGTGTGTGTCTGTGTGCGTGTGTCTGGTTATGGGATGCTGGTGGTGGGATGCTTGAGGGTTTGATAATGTTTGTGTTGTGACAGCTTTATGTGCCTAGTTACCTCCGCAAGAGAAGTTGAAGGAAGTTATGTATTCACCCGTGTCTGTCTGTCTATCTATCTGTCAATCTGTCTGTCGTTCTATTTGTCTGTCTATATGTCTGTCTGTCTGTCTTTCTGTCTGTCTGTCTTTCTATCTGTCTGTCTCTCTATCTGTCTGTCTGTCTTTCTATCTGTCTATCTGTCTGTCTATGGCCAAGATATATCAGAAACTTGCTATCGGCTTTCAAAGGAATCTTGTAGGTAGGTGGGCACTGGGTCAAGAGAGAGACTATTCGATTTTTCATTAGATATTTTCACTAT
Source organism: Coenobita brevimanus (assembly GCF_032717465.1). Classification (NCBI taxonomy): domain Eukaryota; kingdom Metazoa; phylum Arthropoda; class Malacostraca; order Decapoda; family Coenobitidae; genus Coenobita; species Coenobita brevimanus. The sequence continues at coordinate 69,082 of NW_027643569.1, forward strand.
TACGCTTTTGACTCAATAAAAAGGAAAGTGGAAATCTAGGAATATACTGCACCTTAATATGAAAATCTGGACAAATTTCTGCATAACAAAATATAAATAAAATTAATCTTTTTCTTGACCTGAAAACATGAGTTAACTTCGCTTCATTTTTTCTTTTTTCCTGCCTCCAGGATCGCACTGTTAACTGCTTTGGAAATTCTTTACATCTCTTCCTTAGCGATTTAATCAGCACGTTACACGACAACACCCTCTTTTATGAGAGAGATGTAAACTCTGCCGATATGAAGCCGATTTTAACACCTTACATGAAAATGTTAAGACGTACAATGCAAAAATAAATAGCTAAGGAAGTGGCACTGAGAAGACTCCAGTGCTTCCTAAAATACTGCCCTGTTTCCAAAAAGCGTATGACACAGAAATTTGACTTAGCTTTTAACATCAGGGGGAGCTGGATGGATGGATGGATGGGGAATCGTGAATCTCTGACTGCTGACCAAGTTCTTGTAGTTCCGTACGTCCGTCCACCTACCGACAAAAATTATCATCAGTATCTTCATTACGATTATTAAAATTATCATTATTATTTTTACCATTATTATAATTATCATAACTACAGTCATCATCATCATCATCATTAAAATTGGCTGGATGAATCACTCTTGCGTGATAATCAAAGACGGTGAATAAAACCCACACTTGTAGACGAAGAATATAATTACCAAACAGTTTCGGTGGACACTGCCACCATCTTCAGTGGTCAAGATAGTGTGTGTGTGGAAGGGTGGGGTAAAGGTGAGGTGGGGTGGGGTAGATTGTAAGCGGGGATTAACCCAAGGGGGATTTTGGGGGGGACATTACCGGACAGGTCAGGTGTAATTCCTATCTGACCTTACCTGTGTCGTAGCAGGAAGGGACATTTCGCACCTCATTATAGGATCTAGCTTGTACATACCTTCACTAAGGTTGAAATTCTCGTATTTCTGGATACACATGGCTTCAATAATCTTTCGTTTCCGAAAGTCATGACTTCTATACAATAGATGGCTACCTTGCCAGTCAATTCTGTGGTTGGCTTCACAAACATGGTTAAATATTGCATTATTTAAATTACATGTTCTTATGGCATACTTGTGTTCCTTAATCCGTGTTTCCAAACTACGACCTGTTTCTCCTATGTAAACTAGTTCACAATCTTTGCAAGGAATTTTATATATGCCTGCTTCTGAATATGTTGTACATTTGTTCTTTACTAACATTGCTCTGATGGTGGAGGTATACCTAAATGCTATATTTACATCACTACTGTAACCTATTACCTTTAACATATTCAAGTCTGCAACATAAGGCAAAGTGAGGAAACGTTTCTTTTCTGTGGTGGGGTCTTTAGGTACGTAGTAAGATCGCCTAGCTTGAAGGTATGCTTGTTTAATGAACCATTTGGGATACCTTAAGTTTTGGAAGATTTCCCAAATGAGATTATTTTCTTCTTGCATATGTTGTGGACTGCATATTCTATGGGCTCTAAGGAACATTGATGAGATAACAGACAATTTTGTGGCAGACTGATGATACGAAAAATAATGAATGAACAAGTTACGACTGGTTGGTTTCCTATACACCTTAAAGCTAAGTGAATGATTTTGCTTCATCACCAGCACATCAAGAAAGGGAAGAACACCCCCGTTCTCCCACTCAACTTTAAATTTAAAGGAGGGAGCAAGATGATTTAGGTGTGTGAAAAACTCGTTAAAATTATCAAGTGCTGAAGGCCAAAATGAAAATATGTCATCAACATAACAAAACCAAATGAGTTGAGGGGGAGAAACTCGTGGCAGTAGTTCCGTTTCATAATACTCCATATATAAATTGCTTAAAATGGGTGACAATGGAGAACACATACCCATACCAAAACGTTGCATGTAGAAGTTGTTGTTAAATGAAAAAGCATTCGAAGTCACACATAATTTTACACGTTCTATGAAACTGTCAGCTGGCATACCTAAGTCAATATCACATTCTGGCAATTTGTTAGCTAGAAATTCCAAAACATCATTAATGGGAACTTCGGTAAACAATGAATCAACATCGAAGCTAACCATTTTACCGGAGAAAAAGTCAAGTGATTTAATTTTCTCTATAAAATCCGAAGAGTTCTTTACGTGTGCTGGGGATACTGTACCTACTACAGGGGCTAATTTATTGGCAAGAAACTGAGATAACTTATACGTAAAACACCCACACTGTGAAATTATGGGACGCAGTGGAATATTAGCTTTATGGGTCTTTGGTAATCCATATATATATGGTAATTTAGGGTTGATCTGAATGAACTTTCACTTTCTTGTTAAATGCTGATGCAAGTCTCTTCAGAGGGGAGGACCGTAATTTTTCGTATGTTGTGGTATCACTCAAAATACTGAACGCAACCAGCCCTAGTGGAAGAATTGCTAGGTGGCAACTTTTGGTTGCCGAGTATAACATTAAGATAACCTATATACCCGGCAAGGATAATGTTGTAGCAGACGCCTTATCTAGACTTCGAGGCCAAGTGTTATCGGAGGACAGAGTTCTCGTAGTTACGGATACAAAACCAAAGATAAGAGAGAGAACCAAAAATGATGATGATGATAGTGAGTGCGAGAAAGAGGATTATCAGATATCCAGGATCGATGAAGATAAAGAAAAAGATATAATAAGATGGAGAGAATTGGTAGTGAGACCCAGACAGGATGCGCATCCACGGTATAAAAGAATGAAGGAACAGTATCTTCAATGTGTACGAGATGGAGAAGTAGAAGTGACTAGAGAAGAAATTAAAGATGCACATAGAGCACTAGGGGTTAGTACTAGTGAGTTCATAATTGAAGATGGATTACTCTATCATTACGATACAAATGACTATGATGAGAGCCTAAGACAAGTTGTGACTCCTGACGAATGCAAACAGAGTCCTCTATAGATAGCTCATAAGTTACCGACTGTATGTCATGGGGGAATCAAAGTAACTTTAGAAAGACTAAAGCGATTTAGTTGGTGGCCACGGATGAATAAAGATGTCAAGAATTATTACAAGGCGTGCCTTACTTGCAACCGCTTCAAGCCGTCGGGGGAAGCCCCGGCGCCGTTGCAGCGATACCCTAGAGTAGGAGTACCTTTTGAGAAAATTCATATGGACTTGATCGGCCCCATAAATCCAAGTGAAGAGGGATATAAATATATCATGACAGTAATAAATGTGATGACACGATATTTGATAGCCGTTCCGCTTCGCACGAAGACTGCTGATGAGGTTGCCAGAGCATTCGTTAAAAATGTAGTGTGTTCATGGAGCACCACGCTGGATGGTCACAGACCAAGGAACAGAGTTCGTTAATGCAACTCTTAAAGGAATAGCTGAGTTGCTAAAGACGAAAAAGACAACAACAACAGCGTTTCACCCGTCTGCCAATGGGGTGATTGAGAGAGCCAATGCCACGATAATGAAATACCTAAGGAGTTTAGTAGAGGATAATCCACAAATATGGGATTCAATGTTGTGCTTTGCCACATGGGCATATAACACAGCATATCACACATTGTTAAAGGAATCCCCATTCTACCTCATGTTCCTAAGGGACCCTGGTGTCCCGTTTGATGTTGTAAAACAGGAACCGATCTGCTATGATCTGGATATCTATAAAAATGAGATGGCCATTAAAGCTAATCGTACCTTTAAAAGATGTTTAAGGTACATTGAGGAAAGTCAAGAGGCCATGGAGAATCAACAGACATCGAGAGCAAAAGTAAACGAGATTCGTACAGGAGATAGGGTTTATGTACGAAAGATTCCCAAGCCAGGAGAGCCTAAGAAACTTCAACCTCTATATGATGGACCTTATAGAGCGAAAGGGAAAATTAGTGATGTGATAGTAAAACTGGTAGACATAAACACGGGGAGAGTCATGAAAGTCCACACAGACAGAGTCAGGTTTGCCCACGAAGATAATTTAGACGAGACAATGAATGGTAATGCGCGGAGAGCATATCCCCTCCATGAGGATCCTCTCCCACCAGAGGAAGTGCAAAAATATAAACTGAGAGATATTTTAGACGTAGAAAGAGCGGACGAAGGAAACGCCTCACAATTGCAGGAAACAGAGGAAAGTACTCAAAGCGTGCAGAGCTTGCACGAAGAGCAAGAAGAAGGTGCGGTGGCTAATTCGATTGATGATGCCGAAGGAGGAAGAAAAACCTATAGTTTAAGATCTACGGGACAGGTAACAGACTTACCTAATATGGATAGGCCTATAGAATACCTAAAATAAAAGTTGACCCTTTTTACAGGTCCTACTGACCGTGATCATCAGTGGACTTGGAAGTCAAGCATGGGAAGACCTACCAGTGAGAGCGGGACTTGCATTCACCGCACAACGTCAGGCCCACATAATAATAATAATAATGACGTATAGAAAAGGGGGGGAAAGGAAGGAAGGTAAAGAATGATTGTGTATATGTGATGAGTGTTATGCAACCAAGGCGACGACACATGACAGCAGGAACTTGGCCTTAGTTTAAACTCCCGGCCTTACTGAGAGCTGAGGTTCCTGGTTGCATTGTGTAAAGTGCATGTTATTTTTTTTATTTTTATTTTTTTTAAGTAGGAGAGGAAGAATTTAGACTAAGAGAAAGAGTGTCGGGGCTTAACCCAACATGCGTGTGTTTGGTGTTGGGAAGGGGGGGGGGGTGTCGCACGTGCACTGTGTTGTTACTTAAGGACGGGAGGAGTGAATAGCTACGGCTTTCTCTGCCAAGCATTAGCTTATTGGCTTCCTCTCAGGTTCATCTGATTTTTCCGGTTCCAGAAGCCTGGGTAGGATATGATACGGGTGTTAGGGTAAGGTGTTGTAGCCCTAGGGGGCTTGAGTAAGGGGATAAGGAAAGGGGAGGGGTGGAGGAAGGGGAGCATGGGGGGGTCAGGATCTGAGGCGGGGGTGCTGGATATGAGGATGGCGGGTTATTACGTGGCTGCCGTGATCTTGATAATGGGTGTAGAGGTGGTTTAGTCTTAAGTGAATTGCAGGGTGTGAACTAAGTAGTTGATTAATAAAAGGGTCAGTAATAAATAAACTATTGGTGCTTAAGTGAACCCTCAGCGAAACACGAACATGTTCCGCCCTTGCCATGACGCAAGACTAGCTGGGCGGCGCACTTATACACTCCCCGTATAACATTTGGTAACTGAGGCGGTGACACAGCGATATGCGGATGAAGAGGTAGACGGCCTGGCGCCATGGCCTAACCGAAGCAGATGTACACCCCACCACACCAAGAGCGACACTGAGGGTGGCTGACTGGGCATGGGGGGGGGGTTTAAATCGGTTGAGGCAGACTGGTAGACGCCGCATTGGGGGCGGGGCTTGCAATAAAGAAAATTCCCACAAAATGTAGGGGACCCTTATGTAACTTCGACGAATCTTTATACCGTCCATTGTCGTTTCGTTTTTATTTTCTCTCTCTCTCTCTCTCTCTCTTGTTCTTACGCTGCCTCATGTTCAAAGGTCCTTTTATTTCATAATGGCGGTGGTCTAATATAAATTTTCATGTGGCTCTATATGTGGACACTCAGTGGATTGTGTTTTCCATTTTTTCCTCCTAATCTATAGTTTATCACATCTTTCCTGGCTTATTTCCCAGCGATATCTATACTGCATTCGGATTCTACACTAAGTTATTTCCTGCTTAATCAGTTGCTTTGTACTGTGATCGTATCGTATCATTTATAAAAGCTCCAATAAGCTTGCATGCGTCGGCCTTAGTCACATAATGGCTCTCCACGCTGCTTGATCTCTGGCAGCCTCCCTGTTCAGTCCCTTATCCCTGAGGTCACACTCTATGACCTCGTCTCAGGTCTTTTTCGGTCTGCCTCTCGCAACCCTACCCCCCACGTTCACACTTCTTACTGTAGATCCATAATATCTGAATGTTTCTTGTCTGCTTCTTACCATTTGTAGAGGTTCCCTGTACTATGTGTGTGTGTGTGTGTGTAATTCACCGGGTCGGTCAGGATCACTTGATGGTCGTGATCGTCAGCTTTTACCCTCCCGGAAGGGAGCTGAGAGCTCATATAGTCCGATCTATGAGCAAGGCTGTGACCTTCACACACGCACAAACCCGTCCCCTTGCTCAAGGGGGACAGTAACCACCCACTTCGTCAGTGAAACTTCGCAACCTGAGCGAGGCGCGAACTCCCGTCCACCAGTTGGCAAGTGAGAGCGTTACCACTGCACCAGCGAGCGGTGTGTGTGTGTGTGTGTGTGTGTGTGTGTGTGTGTGTGTGTGTGTGTGTGTGTGTGTGTGTGTGTTCTTACCTAATTGTATCTTTATAGGAATGAATAAAGCTCGTAGTCCCGTGTATTAAACCATTTTTATCATATATGTCCTTAAATTTATGAAATGTTTTGGCACACACTATTTCATTCGGTAGTGCATTCCACTGGTCAATTATTGCTCTATTTGGGAAACTAAATTCCCTTACGTCTTTATTGCCTCTCCTTTTATGCAGTTCTTTGCAGTGTCCTCTTACTGCTGCATCCCCATAGGTTATATACTCATTTAGGTCTATTTTCGCCTATTAGTGCCTATTAGTGCCTGAGTGTATCATTGCCTGTGTGTATCAGTGCCTGTGTGTATCAGTGCCTGTGTGTATCAGTGCCTGTGTGTATCAGTGCCTGTGTGTATCAGTGCCTGTGTGTATTTGTGCATGCGTGTATCAGTGCCTGTGTGTATCAGTGCCTGTGTGTATTTGTGCCTGTGTGTATCAGTGCCTGTGTGTATCAGTGCCTGTGTGTATCAGTGCCTGTGTGTATCAGTGCCTGTGTGTATCAGTGCCTGTGTGTATCGTGCCTGTCTGTATCAGTGCCTGTCTGTATCAGTGGCTTTGTGTATCAGTGCCTGTGTGTATTTGTGCCTGTGTGTATTTGTGCCTGCGTGTATCAGTGGCTGTGTGTATCAGTGGCTATGTGTATCAGTGCCTGTGTGCATTTGTGCCTGCGTGTATCAGTGGCTGTGTGTATCAGTGCCCCCTCTGTGGCGGGGGGGACACAATCTGGCCGCACTATGGGGTGGTACTACTACTCTGCGGCCAGGTTGTGTTAGGAAGAATACTGCCACCGTATTCCCTGCGTGTCGTAAAAGGCGACTAAAAGGGACAGGGTGAGGGGACTAGGGACCCCCTCCTCCGTTTTTTAGTTCCTAAAAAGAGACAGGCCAGAGAAAGGGATGGGGGATGGAGTTATCCCCGTACCCTGAAGATTGGGTCTATGAATGTGCTTGGATGTAGTACGATTGAGGCTAAAAGGGAGGAGATTGGGAGAATGTTTGTGAGAAGAAAGTTGGATGTGTTAGCTTTGAGTGAAACGAAGATGAAAGGGAAGTGTGAGTCTATGTTTGGAAGTGTGAATGGAAGATTGTCAGGTGTTGGTAGAGGAAGGGCAAGAGAAGGTGTGGCCTTGTTAGTGAGTTCGGAAGTACAGCAGTGTGTGACTGAATGGAAGGAGGTGTCATCGAGACTGATGTGGATGAAAGCGTAATTTGAACGTGAGTTGTGGGTGTTTGTGAGTGCATATGGGCCTGGTAGTGAAAGGGATGAAGAAGAGAGGGAGTCTTTCTGGAATGATGTTGATGAGTGTCTGCAGAGTTTTGGAGCGAATGTGAATGTGGTAATGAAGGGTGATCTGAATGCTAGAGTGGGAAATGTAGCAGTTGAAGGTGTAGTTGGTATGCATGGTGTGCCTGGAAGAAATGAAAATGGGGAGCGAATGACAGCGATGTGTGTTGAGTGAGAGATGGTGATTGGAAATACGCTGTTTGAGAAGAAAGATATTTATAAGTATACATGGGTGAGACAGGAGGGTGGAAGGGTTGTTGATAGAGCTTTGATGAACTGGTATGTATGTATATGCACTTGAATGTCCACACGTACTTGCTGCTTCTATCTGTCGGTCTGTCTATCTGTCTATCTATCTATCCATCATGCTATCTATTATGATTTGTAATTATAACATGGAGTCCTGACATATACACGCTACGTCTCCAATCCTGGCTGAAAGAATTAGAGGGTGTCAGTGTGGGTAGCACACACGTCTACATGTGTATTCTGTTCACACGTACACACACACATGCTACTCTGCATATTTATTCTGTTCAAACACATGGTACTCTGTATGTGTATTCTGTTAACACATACAAACACATACGCACACACACACACTACCCTATGTCTGTCCTGGCCTGAGTGTAAGTGTAGTCTATTCATAAACCCACACACATAAACAACTACTCTGTGTGTCCTGGCCTTTGTGTGTATGCATGTGGATATCAGTCAAGTACACACACACACACACACACACACACACACACACACACACACACACACACACACACACACACACACACACACACACACACACACACACACACACATATGTATACATAAAATATTCACATTCACTCACACGTGCACCAGGCAAGGATATATAAAAAAAAATGTTAGTGTACACCATGCATGAGATAACATGTACGTGCAGAGATATTCGCAAAGTGGAATGACAATTTTTTATGCCTTATTCTGAGAGAAATCCACATTTATAATATTAGTTTTATGTAGCCATATAATGTGCAGTTATAGTAATCATTCCATTTTCCTTGCAGGGAAAGTGTGTACCGTCCTCCTCTGATTTCACCCATCGCAGGATCTTTGGTGAGTACAATGAATATTGAGAAAACTACTCCATTATATAGCACAGTACCTAGTAAGTAAGTAACTGATTTATAATAAGTTAATTCTGATATGTGAGTATGCCATTAGTTCGTACATACATACTTAGATATTTGGGTTTATATATCAACATAGGAACTAGATGAGAGTCGTGTTGTCCTGCTAAAGTACCGTATAAGATATCGTTACAGTACATCTTAATTCTGATCAGTGTGACAGATCTGCCATTAATTCAGACATTATGTTAAGCATTTGGAAGCTTCCTGTGTTGCTGTTTGCTGATGATACAGTATTGTTGAGTGAAGATGAATGAGAGTTGCAAGGTTTGGTGAATGAATTTGGGACACTGTGTAGGAGGAGGAATCTGAAAGTTAATGTAAACAAACGAAAGTTATGGTATTCGAGAGGAATGAAGTCACAGTGTGCAGTGAGGTTAGTTGGTGAGGATATGGAGAATGTGAGTGCATTCAAGTACTTGGGTAGTGTGATGAGTAAGGATGGAACTTTGGGGGATGAAGTGCGTGAAAGGGTACAGCAGGGAAGGAAGGTTGTTTGTACACTGAAAGCAATGATGAGAAATAGGGAGGTGAGTATGGAAGTTAAGAAGTCACTGCATGATAGTATTGTGATCCCTACCTTGACGTATCGAAGCGAGGCGTGGACCTTGCAAGAGGGGAACAAGTCAAGAGTGAGAGCAGTGGAAATGAGTTACTTGAGAGGAGCATGTGGAGTGACGTGGAGGGACAGGTTGACGAATGAAGAAGTGAGGGAACGTTGTGAGGTGGATGTGAATGTGATTGAGAAGATTAGGAGAAATACACTGAGGTGGTTTGGACATGTGAAGAGAATGGAGAATGAAAGACTAACTAAGAGGGTGTATGTAGGTGAGGTGGAGGGAGGGAGAGGGAGGGGTAGACCGAGGATGAGGTGGAGGGATGGAGTTGAGAGGTATATGAGGGAGGGGGGGGGGTGAGTTGGGAGGAGGGTAGTCAAATGGTGGGTGACAGAGCGACTTGGCGTCGTTTTCTCTGCGGCCACCATTTGCGGGATTAGGGCGTCGGGCTATAGATAGATAGATAGATGTTAAGCATTTGGGTTTTCATACCAACATAGGAACTAGACGAGGCCCATGTTCACGATATAACCATCTCAGTGTAAGATGTCGTTACAGTAAGTCTTGATTTCACTGTGTCGATAACTATTCATATGGAAGAATACGATTCTGGTCGGGCTTAATTCGTTCTATTATGGCACTTCCCACAATTTCACTGTGTGGGTAGAGTATCTTTTATAAGTTACAGTAGGTTTCTTTTGTGTGGATAATAATGACGTAAAAAAAAATAAGAGGAATGGGGAGACTATCTTAGAACACACACACACACACACACACACACACACACACACACAAAACCACGTCCACCTCTTGTGAAGCTTGACTATGGAAGGACCGCCCAACAAAAGACTGCAATGCATAAACCAATTTGTTTTAGCCCAGTCTCACCTAACCTATCCATATTTGCTGGAACTGAACCCTGCCTAACCTCGAATGACCTGATCCAACCTAAATTAACCCTATCTAATCTAACTTAACCTCACCTAACCCAGTCTAATTGTATTTAACCTCACAATCTCACGTAACCTCCCCATTCCTAACCTAACTAATTCTGACGCAGCCTAACCGCATCTAACCCCTCCTAATCCTACCCAGTCTCACTTAACCATACCATACCCGTCCTAACGAAACCCAGTCAAGCCTCAAATGACCTAATCCAACCGAACCTAACCCAGCCTAACCCAACCAAATAAAACCCAACCCAAAATCTATCAAAATCGACGTATTCTAAAGCAATCTAACCTAAACCGTCTATATCTAGTCGAAGTGAACCCAGCCCAACCAAAAATTACCTAATCAGACCAAACCCTGCCCAAAGTGACCTAACCTAACATTCGATCGGCTATATATTCGCTATATAAGAAATTTTGCTGCCTGAAATTCTACGGATGTCAAATTCCAAGTTTCGCCTGTTAGTGTACTAGTATAGTATAAGTATTGTGTGTGTGTGTGTGTGTGTGTGTGTGTGTGTGTGTGTCTGGTTGTGGGATGCTGGTGGTGGGATGCTGGTGGTGGGATGCTGGTGGTGGGATGCTGGTGGTGGGATGCTGGTGGTGGGATGCTGGAGGGTTTGATAATGCTTATGTGGTGACTGCTTTATGTGCCTACTTACGTCAGCCAGAGAAGTTGAAGGAGGTTATGTATTCACCCTTGTCTGTGTCTATCTATCTATCTCTCAATCTGTCTGTATTTCTATCTGTCTATCTATATGTCTGTCTGTCTGTCTTTCTATCTGTCTGTCTGTCTATCTGTCTGTCTACGGCCAAGATATATCAAAAACTTGCTATCGGCTTTCAATGGAATCTTGGAGGTAGGTGGGCACTGGGTCAAGAGAGAGACTATTCGATTTTTCATTATATTTTTTCACTATTACGTTTTTGGCTCAATAAAAAGGAAAGTGGAAATCTACGAATATACTGCACCTTAATGTGAAAATCTGGACAAATTTCTCCATAACAAAATATAAATAAAAATAATCTTTTTCTTGACTTGAAAACATGAGTTAACTTCACTTCAGTTTTTTTTTTCCTGCCAACAGGATCGTACTGTAAGCTGCTTTGGAAATTCTTTACATCTCTTCCTTAGCGATTTAATCAGCACGTTACACGACAACACCCTCTTTTATGAGAGAGATGTAAACTCTGCCGATATGAAGCCGATTTTAACACCTTACATGAAAATGTTAAGACGTACAATGCAAAAATAAATAGCTAAGGAAGGGGCACTGAGAAGACTCCAGTGCTTCCTAAAATACTGCCCTGTTTCCAAAAAGCGTATGACACAGAAATTTGACTTAGCTTTTAACATCAGGGGGAGCTGGATGGCTGCATGGATGGATGGATGGATGGATGGATGGGAAATCGTGGATCTTTGACTGCTGACGAAGTTCTTGCAGTTCCATCCGTCCGTCCACCTACCGACAAATATCATCATCAGTATCTTCATTATCATTATTATAATTTCATTATTATTATTATTATTATTACCTTTATTATCATTATCATAACTATAATCATCATCATCATCATCATCATCACCACCGTCATCCCAACTCTGTTACCTCGTACCGAAGTTAAATCATCATTATCATCAGCATCATCATTATTTTTAGCATCATCAATATCATCTTTATCATCATTAATATCATCATCATCATCATCATCATCATCAGGCCCTGACATTACCACTGGAGGATTAGGACCCCTCTCATCTTTCTCCACTCTGATACATTGGTTGTTAGCCTCTTCCCATATCGGTGGATCTGCGAGTTTCATCTATCTTGTTCCCTGTGTACCTCTTCCCCTCACTCCATCTCTGGCCTGCCATTCAGTTACGCTGCCTGTCCATCTGTTGCCTGCTCTGTGGAAGGTGTGACCAGAGGATTGTGTGTGAAGGTACCTGGAAACAAGCTCAGAATTACGAGATGCGGGAGCTTCAAACCCCTTTGTTTAATCCCCTTGGTTTGGTGTGGTGTGGTGTGGTGAGAGGGTTTTGTGGTGTAGTTTGGTATAGGGGGAGGTTGTGTGATGTAGTGTGGTATGGAGGGGTTTGTGTGGTGTTGTGTGTGGAGGGTTGTGTGGTGTGGTGTGTGGAGGGTTGTGTGGTGTGGTGTGTGGAGGGTTGTGTGGTGTGGTGTGTGGAGGGTTGTGTGGAGGGTTGTGTGGTGTGGTGTGTGGAGGGTTCTGTGATGTGGGGAGGTTTGTGTGGTGAGGTGTAGTGTGGTGTGGTAGGGTGGTTTTATGTGGTGTGGTGTGGTGTGGGAGGATGATTTTTTGTGGTGTGGTGTGATGTGGGAGAGTGGTTATGTGTGGTGTGGTATGGTGTGGGAGGATGATTTTTTGTGGTTTGGTGTGGTGTGGGAGGATGATTTTTTGTGGTGTGGTGTGGTGTGGTGTGGGAGGGTGGTTCTGTGTTGTGTGGGAGTGTGATTTCGTGTCATGTAGTGTGAGAGACTGGTATGGTGTGGTGTGATATGGTGTGGGGGGGTAGTATGGTGTGGTGTGGTGTGGGTGAGTGATTGAATGTGTTAGTGTGTGGGGCTGGTAGAACGTGACTTGGCTTCACTATAATCTCCAAAGCCTATATGAGTACAACACCTCTCATCCGAAAATTGTTAGAGAAGCAGACGGGCAGGGCCGGTCCTAGAGCTACTGTGATAAAATGTAGAAAATCATGTGTTGTACCCTTAAAATCAAAAGTGCATAATTCTGTGAGGTTAATTCTTCCATCTAAATAAAGGCCAAAATATATGTATTATTTCAGACACTCATATTCATCCACTTCCTAACGATACATAAAGCGACGATGATCAGTGACTTATGAAATCCTGTTATGTGATCTATGAGATGTAATAAGCCTTTCAGAATATTGCGTGTCTCGTAACTCTATGGGTAAAAGGTCCTAAATTCTTACCCTAATATTTATCCTTGAAATAAAACTAAGAATGTGTGGAAATAATTCTGCCATTTGAATAACTATTGTATCATCAACAAAGATATACATACACGAACATAAGCAAACACACACACACACACACACACAGACACACACACACACACAGACACACACACACACACACAGACACACACACACACACACAGACACACACACACACACACACACACACACACACACACACACACACACACACACACACACACAATGCCCAGTCACCAAAACACGTAGTTAAACAGAAAGGAACGCGAGAGGTGACTCAGCCAATGACTTGAAAATCGTCGTCGTTGTCATCATCGTCGTCGTCGAAATCATCGTCGTCGTCTTCGTTGTACTAATCATCATCATCATCTTCCTAGTCATCATCATCATCATCATCATCATGATCATCATCGTCATCATCATCAGCAGCAGCAGCATGTCATCATCATCCCAGCACTGTTAAAAATGTGGTACAAAAGATATATCAGTATCATAACCTTTATCATCATATTCATCACCATCATCTAACCTTGTTTTAGAGTTTGCACGGAGTTACATCATCATTATCAGCATCAACATCATTATCATCATCAATCAGGATCATCATCATCATCATCATCATCATCATCATCATCATTATCAGCTTGTGACACACCACTGCAGGATAAGGACCCCTCTCACCTCTCTCCACTCTGATCCATTGCCTTGTTCCTTCCGATATCGGTGGATCTGCGCGTATCATCTCTAGTTCTCTGTGTACCTCTTCTTCTCACTCCATCTCTAGCCTGCCATTCAGTTACGCTGTCTGTCCCTCTGTTGTCTGTTCTATGGAAGACGTGACCTGAGGAGTGCGCGTGCAGTGATCTGGAAACCAAGAGACAAATATGTGTTACGTCATCATAGCTATACCCTGTTCACTCTAACTTGGCGTAAAATTGCAATCTCTTTCTTAAATAAAGTGCTGTGACAGGGGGTTAACACTAAAATATGGTGCTAGTCACGAAGAAGTGGTATGACAAATATGCTTGGCCATAGTACTGCCTTATTCTGTTACTGAGCAATGGAAAATGAGCTGCATTAAACGAACGACTATCTTCGTCCATAAAAAATGAATGAGTATCATATGGTATAATCGTGTGTGTGTGTGTGTGTGTGTGTGTGTGTGTGTGTGTATTAATGGATGCCTTCATAAATGAGTCCATATGAGTATTCATAATTGTGTGTGCATCAGTGTGTGTACTCATCAATGTGTGCATCAGTGTGTGTATGCATCAGCGTCTGTGTGCATCAGTATGTGCATACATTGCCGTGTGCGTGTATCAGTGTCTGAATGCATCAACGCGTGCGCGCATCCATGTGTGTGCATCGGTGTATTTGTGCCAGCGTGTGTGCGTGCATCACTGTGTACGTGCAACAATGCCTGCATGAATCAGTATGTGTGTATTGAACCAAATGGCTTGTCACTCAATGAGAAGCCACCTGTAAAGGAAAGAAAAGCGGTAAGTGACAAGAAAGATGGGAGAAATAGGGAGAGGACGACAGGCACAGACAAAGAATGATAAAGGCTAATACAAATGTTAATACATGATACAGTTGTTCCTGTTACTTTTCAGCAATATAAAAACAATAAGTACAAAGACGACGAGATTAATACAAAATAAATGAAGAATAAAGAACAATTATTAACACTACACCGACGCTTCCATCTCGTAAGCAATGGTGCCCTCCCCCCTCCCACTTCAATGCCCTCCCCTCTACTGTAGTTCACACCCCTCTCTCTCATACCTCCATCCCATCCTTTGCCTCCCCACCCTCTCCTCCCCCTCTCCACCTCAGTCACATACACTCTTCTCGTTAGTCTCGCTCTCCATCCTCTCCACATGGCCAAACCAACTGCGTATTTCTCCTAACGCTTTCTGTCACATCCATATCCACACCACAACGCTCCTTCACGTCCTCATTTGTCAGTCTCTCTTTCCTTTTAACTCCAGATGCTCCTTTCAGTAATCCTCTCTCCATCCCCCACAGAATAATAATAATAATAATGACGTATAGAAAAGGGGGGGAAAGGAAGGAAGGTAAAGAATGATTGTGTATATGTGATGAGTGTTATGCAACCAGGGCGACGACACATGACGGCAGGAACTAGGCCTTAGTTTTATCTCCCGGCCTTACTGAGAGCTCAGGTTTTTTAAGTAGGAGAGGAAGAATTTAGACTAAGAGAAAGAGTGTCGGGGCTTAACCCAACGTGCGTGTGTTTGGTGTTGGAAAGGGGGGGGGGGTCTCGCACGTGCACTGTGTTGTTACTTAAGGACGGGAGGAGTGAATAGCTACGGCTTTCTCTGCCAAGCATTAGCTTATTGGCTGCCTCTCAGGTTCATCTGATTTTTCCGGCTCCAGAAGCCTGGGTAGGATGGTAGGATACGGGTGTTAGGGTAAGGTGTTGTAGCCCTAGAGGGCTTGGGTAGGGGGATAAGGAAAGGGGAGGGGTGGAGGAAGGGGAGCATGGGGGGGTCAGGGTTTGAGGCGGGGGTGCTGGATATGAGGATGGCGGGTTATTACGTGGTTGCCGTGATCTTGATAATGGGTGTAGGGGTGGTTTAGAGTCCTAAGTGAATTGCAGGGTGTGAACTAAGTAGTTGATTAATAAAAGGGTCAGTAATAAATAAACTATTGGTGCATAAGTGAACCCTCAGCGCAACACTTGCCATGACGCGAGACTGGTGTGCCGCGGAGCTGGGCGGCGCACACCTGCACTCCCCGTTTAACATTTGGTAACTGAGGCGCTGATCGCTGGAGGTAGACGGCCTGGCGCCATGGCCTAACCGAAGCAGGTGTATACCCAACCTTTCCAAGAGCGACACTGAGCGTCGCTGACTGGGCATGGGGATTTTAAATGGGTTGAGGCAGACAGGTAGACGCCAAATTGGGGGCGGGGCTTGCAATAAAGAAAATTCCCACAAAACGTAGGGGACCCTTATGTAACTTCGACGAATCTTTATACCGTCAATTATCTTTTCGTTTTTTTTCTCTCTCTCTTGTTCTTACGTTGCCTCCATGTTAAAAGGTCCTTTTATTTCTTAATGGCAGTGGTGTAATATAAATTTCCATGTGGCTCTATATGTGGACACTCAGTGGATTGTGTTTTCCATTCTTTCCAGCTAATCTACAGTTTATCACATCTTTCTTGGCTTATTTCCCAGCGATATCTATACTGCATTCGGATTCTACACTAAGTTATTTCCTGCTTAATCAGTTGCTTTGTACTGTGATCGTATTGTATCATTTATAAAAGCTCCAATAAGCTTGCATGCATCGGCCTTAGTCACATGATGGCTCTCCACGCAGCTTGATCTCTGGCAGCCTCCCTATTCAGTCCCTTATCCCTGAGGTCACACACTCTATTACCTCGTCTCAGGTCTTTTTCGGTCTGCCTCTCGCAACCCTACCCCCGACGTTCACACTTCTTACTGTAGATCCATAATATCTGAATGTTTCTTGTCTGCTTCTCACCATTTGTAGAGGTTCCCTGTACTGTGTGTGTGTGTGTGTGTGTGTGTGTGTGTGTTCTTACCTAATTGTATCTTTACAGGAATGAGTCAAGCTCGTACTGTCCCATGTCTTAAACCATATTTATCGTACATATCCTTAAATTTGTGAATTGTTTTGGCACACACTGTTTCATTCGGTAGTGCATTCCATTGATCAATTGCTCTGTTTGGGAAACTGAATTTCCTTACGTCTTTATCACCTCTCTTCTTATGTAGTTTTTTGCAGTGTCCTCTTGCTGATGCTTCCCCATATGTTAAGTAATCATTTATGTCTATTTTATCCTTCCCTGATATGCATTTATATAACATTATCATGTCACCTCTTTTCCTTCTCTCCTGTAGTGTTGGTAGATTCAGTTTATTTAGTCTCTTCGTAGCTTAGATCCCGGTAAGAGTAATATAAGGCTTGGATAGGTGGTTAGAAGGCTGATGAGGACTGTGAGGAGTGATAAAGTATAAGCAGACGAGACAACGTGGCTCAGAGGCTGATGCAGGGTATGAGAAGACCATGAATGATTTGAGAGAGTTGTCATTGTATAATCAGACAGGACGTGTGCGACTCCCTTTATGGTGTGTGTAATCAGCAGTAAAAAGCCTTGCACGAGGGAGGTCGGAAGCTTAAAACATGCTCTTGACAAATTACGAATAGGAGGAGTGTAATAGATAATAAACACCCTTGCACGAGAGGGAGGTAGAAGGCTTGAAAAACATACCATCGACAGATTACCAATATGACGAGTGTAATAGAAACCCATGTAACAGACACGAGTAAACACCCATGCCTGAGAGGTGGGGAGCTGTAAACATATACCAGTAATGTTACCAATAGGAAGAGTTTAATAGACAGTAAACATCCTTACTTGAGAGGAGGCGGAAAGCTTTAGAAACATTCCATTGACATATTAACCTTCATATTAAGCAAAGCACTGAGATATCTATTAACGCTTGCCGTAAAAGACTGAACCTGAGTCTGTTATCTCGCAGCCACATACGAGAAGACATAAAACAAGGCATATCCAACGACTTTCAGTACAGCAACGTTTCTTCAAGCTTATTCTTACTTCATACGACTTTATTCAACTTGTGCAAGATATCTGCTAATGAAACTTGGGCAGGATATCTGGTACACAAGGCTGTACCTACTGCCATCTTTTTAGTTCTAGTATTTTCCACGAAGCTCTTATACAATCGTCCAGAGAGAACTAAATAAACAAAAAACATATGCTATACTGAGGAAGAGGCAATCGTAACTATAAAGGACGCTATTCTTAAGCAGTCCACCCTCAGTCACACGAGAAGTGAAACATACAAACACAAAGTTTCAGTCACACAAGGCACACACAAAATATATAAAATAGACGAAACACGAAGCGAGCACACACACACACACACACAAAACCACGCCCACCTCCTGTGATGTTTGACTTTGGAAGGACCGACCAACAAAAGACCGTAATGCATAAACCAATTTATATAGGCCTAGTCTCAACTAACCTATCCATATTTGCTCGAACTGAATCCTGCCTAACCTCGAATGACCTAATCCAACCTAAATTAACCCAACCTAATCTAACTTAACCTCACCTAACCCAGTCTAATTGTATTTAACTTCACAATCTCACGTAACCTCCTCATACATAACCTAACCAATTCTGACGCAGCCTAACCGCATCTAACCCTACCTAATCCTACCCAGTCTCACTTAACCATACCATACCTGACCTAACCCAACCCAGTCAAGCCTAAAATGACCTAATCCAACCGAACCTAACCCAGCCTAACCCAACGAAATAAAACCCAACCCAAAACCTATAAAAACCGACGTATTCTAAAGCAATCTAACCTAATCCGTCTATATCTAGTCGAAGTGAAGCCAACCCAACCAAGAATTACCTAATCAGACCAAACCCTGCCCAAAGTGACCTAACCTAACTTTCGGTCGCCCATGAAATCGCTTTATAAGAAATTATGCTCTCTGAAAGTCTACGGGTGTAACAGTCCAAGTTTTGCCTGTTCTGTGTACATAAGTTTGTGTGTTTGTGTGTGTGTTTATTTAGGAGTGTCTGAGATGTGTACTACAGGGAAAAATTTACACTTTCTCTCTCTCTCTCTCTCTCTCTCTCTCTCTCTCTCTCTCGTGTTAAAAAATTGGGTACACAATCGGCACGATGCGTCCTTCTAATGCAGTACAGACAAAAAACGAGAAGGAGAGAGAGAGAGAGAGAGAGAGAGAGAGAGAGAATCCTCCCGTAGATAATTAGTGTTGTGTTGAATGGAAGAGGCAGTACATAACAGCCCTCCCTCCCGCCCTCCTTCCTACCTCCTGTTTATAATCCTCTGTTGTTTTTTCTACTGTTTTGGCCCACTGTTACAGTCAAAACAAAAGACAATGACCAGAAATGACTCCCGTGGTGTCCAACGCTTTGTCAGATAGAGGAGACAATCAAGGCAATCAACACAGCCTGATCTCCTGCCCTCCTTGTTGTCTTTTGTTTTTAAGGCCCTACTGTTTTTCGTATATTGTTTTTCTGGCCCAGTAGTGCTTTTTCCTGTACATTGCTTTGGTCTGTGTTTTGTAATGTGGCCTAAAACTTGAGTCCCTTCCACTTGGTACTCTGTCTGAGGTTTAAGTGACTGGATGTGTTTTGTTCTTATTTCTGTCTGCATCCTCGTACTCTCTCTCTCTCTCTCTCTCTCTCTCTCTCTCTCTCACTCACTCACACACACACACACACACACACACACACACACACACACACACACACACACACACACAAGGATAGGATACTTTTCTTAAGTGGGCGAATCGAGTGAGAACACAATACTTCAGCTAAACTTTGGTATCAATAAGTAAAACTCTTGCCCAGTATGGCTTGTAAAATTGCCCTGCTTTGAGGAACACCAAAGCATTGTCTCCTTTCCAGCTATTGAACTCTCTCTCTCTCTCTCTTTTCTATAGCCGAGAAACACCCAAAACTTTTCCGCTAGACAAGAACAGAGCATCATTATTTTTTCTCTACTCAGCTGTTGTGCCGGTCATGGCATGTCGTGGCTTTCTTAAGGGTTATATTAAGACCTGCCACTTCAAGCAGACCCTCTTAACTAAATCAAATCGTCTGGAAATAGCTAGAATAATAAAATGTCAGGGAATAAGAGGGTTAATACTCAGACTATATTTTCAGCTCTGGAAAGAAGTAAACACATGACACCATAGCCTAAGTACGGGTCACTGAGCATAAAAGGGCACTGGGGTTGAGGTGTGTGTGTGTGTGTGTGTGTGTGTGTGTGTGTGTGTGTGTGTGTGTGTGTGTGTGTGAAAGTGTAGTTGTGTAACAGTACTATACAGCCAGACTCAAAAACTTCACCCAATATTTCACCTCATCTCTTCTACTTTTTACTTCCCTCTGTTGCCTAATATTCCTAAGCTGGGAGAGGCTTCGTATGCTTCTCCCCCTAATCATTCCCTCTGCTACAATACAGGAAAGTGACGGATTCCCCCAAACCTCTCTCTCTCTCTAAGTGTTAAGTGGGAGCAGCAGAATACCAGGCAGAACTTTTATGTCTCTTAAGTGTACCTCGTTTCATTGTTGTTGTTGTTGTGATATTTACCTCACAACATGGTGAGGACACGGGCAAACATAGAGCCCGTCAGAGAAGTGGCATAAAGTAGCTCTCAAACGAGAGCATAGCGGTGACAAAAACTGCAAGACGAAGCAGCAAGGCAGGACAAGATCAGGCGTGGCTCAGCAGTTACGAGAGCAGTCTGGTGGCGATATAGTTGACGAGGGCAGCACGTGGTGGATCAAACCCTATGCCCTCACGGATGGCGGCTTCCTCAGATGGAGAGAGGGAGTTGGAGATGTATGCCTCACGGATCTTCTGATACAAAGTCTGATAGACGAGAGGCAGTGTATCTTCGTCGTTGATCGGATCCGTGAGGCAGCAGAGTAGCTCTTCCAGGTCCGCATCCGTGCGGGCATCGAGATCACGAGTCCCTGAGAGTGGTGGAAGGAGGGCCTCGATCCGGCGAGCAACGGAGGAGGGGTCGCTCTTGGTCCCCCTTTCTTCTTTTGTTTCTTCCTCTTCTCCTTAGGTGGAGGGGGAGAAGAAGAGAGAGCGATGGCGGCAGGCGGTGGTGAAGGTGGAAGAGGCTCCTCCACTTCGTCAGGAGCAGATGGAGAGGGCACGGAGGAGGGCTCCGCTGCGTCCAGATGTACTAGAGGGACGGGGGACGAGACACGCTCCTTCTCAGCTCCTGACGAAGGGAGGTGGACCTCCACGACAGTCTCCCCATGCTCAATATCCATGGCCTGTGACGGTTCCGGATCGGTGATCGAAGGTTCAATGGTGGTGGCGCCACCACAGCCGTTTTCGCGGTGTCGTGCGAGGTGGTGGTGGCTGCTGTCGCCAGGCCTGACGCTCCTGACGAGGGGGGAGACGAGGATCGCGGGTGAAGCTTCGGGGAATAGCAAGGCGTGGAAGGCCGTTCTCCTCAAAGATCTGAGGAAGGTGAACAGCCAGAACCGCCTTGCTACCCCCACTAAAAGCCTCAGCCGTCGCGATACACATCGCAACTAGCGTGTTTGTGTTGCCAGCACTTCCAGGACCCTTTGGCTGGCGTCTCTGGGCAGGGTGACGCCGCCGTGCACGGGCAGAGCCCTGCACAGCAACACCACCCGGCCCAGTGACGTCCTTAGCTTCGGGACCCTTGGAAGCCTGTACAACACGAAACTCCACCGTCTCTCCCTCGGCAAGTGAGCGCTGGAAATGCCGTGGATTTGGTGCAACGATCCCAGAAGCGTGCACGAAAACATCAGCGCCAGTGTCCCGGCGTTTGATGAAACTGTAACACGATCTCACGTTGAACCAATTCACGGTTCCCTGGATGGAAGTGGCTCCTGGCGGCACGGATCTGCTGTTTGGTGCCCCCCTCAACGGGTCGCAGGCACGAGCAGAGTCGCTGGAAGTCTCGGGCATAGTGACGACTGGCCAGGCCAAGCTATGCAAGAGGAGTGCTCGTTTCATTCACTGTCCTAGAATTCGAGGATTGAGGGTGTGCGGTGTGGCTAATGTGGTACACAACCCTTTCACTACGAGTACTGTAATCTTATTCGTGCAATCTCCAGACGATTTTATCCAGCTTAAAGGGGATTTGTCGAACTGGAGGGGTTATATCTAGCCTTCATTAACCCCTTCGCCACTAAGGGTCTTTTCCAAGTTTAAAATCGTCTTGAGAGAGAGAGAGAGACAGACAGACAGAGACAGAGACAGACAGAGAGACAGAAATAGACAAACAGAATTAAAATAAAACTGTGTCATCGGATTGAAGGAATTAACCAGTTTTTATGACCAACGCCAGACGATTTTATTCAGCCGAGGGACAATTTTTTATTTTTTTAAGCGTGGAAGAAGGAACTGCGGCTAAACTGTGGAAATCTATCTCTTATAAACTTTTTTTTTTCCTTTTCCGTGATAAATTTAACCCTTTCAATGCGGCGGGGTATTTTTTTATGCATTCGTGCTGGAGAGCAGATTTGACTAGTAACCAAGGAAACTCATTTCTATCTCTTAACTGAGGCCCACTGAATTTCACGCAACCACGACTTAGCATTCTCTTTGTGAGAGTGGTCTGGTTCCGTCAGATGAAAACAAACAGACTATAATAACAAGAATAAACTTAAAAAAAAGAATGGACATCACCGGGATTCAAGGCATTAACCCGGGAAGATTTCATTCAGTAGCGGGAAATTCGCATGTGTAGTAACAACGTGACTGAATCTGGCACCTCCCCGGACTCCCAGATACGATAGGATCACGTCTTTTCCGTTTTATTCTCGCTGGGCAGAAGAGAGCGAGGTAGAGGAGTGCTGTCAGGTGAACCCGTCTGACCTACGCTGAATACGTGGTTAGAAAGTCTCCATTAACCCCTTCTATATGCAAGCGTTTTTCAGTGTCGGTATATCGACCAGAAAGTCTCTATTAATCCCATCTATATGCAAACGTTATTCGGTATCTGTAAATTTGTTACAAGGCCCCCATTAGTCCTTTCTATATACAAACGTTTCTCGGCATCGGTATCTTCTTATCACCCACACGTTTTCATTCAGCTTAGACCAGGCCTCTTCTAATTTGTCTTCGAGTATTATAGTAAGATACCTGAATCTAGGAAAGGGTGGCTACAAATCTATTGTTTCCAGGTCATTCTATCCTTTGCCATCCCGCTTCCTTCTCTCCAGTTTACACCCCCCTCACTCATCTACCTCTCCACCCGACCCTTCCATCTCATCCTCGGTTTCTCCCCCACCCCCTCCACCTTCACTCCACTCACATACTCTCCTAGTCAGTCTCGCATTCTCCATTCTCTCTAAAAACACCAGCGCATCCACAGCGCCACCACAACGTTCCATATCTTCTTTTTTGTGCCACTCTCTCTGCAGTAGTGAAGGAAATAATGCTCGGACTGATGGGATTAAGGCCTGTATTCTCGTAGGTTAAGGTGGCTCCCTGACACCTTATCCATAGCGAAATATTTTTCATAGTGTGCCTTACTACTCTCCTGTATATTGCGTATATCTTTTAAACACCATCATGGAAGGCAAAAATAACATGCAAGGAATTATTAATGAGATGCAAGCAAAAATAAACCGGTAAGGAAAAGGTGTTAGGGAACTTACTTACCTGACGAGAATACGCGACTAAAAAGATTATTCCGAATCCCAACTGATGCCAAACTCGAGGATGGACAGATGAACCCCCTGACTGCGATATGTTCCCTCCGCTAAGTATAAGGGTATGATGTTTGCCTCAGTGGAATACCTAGGTGAGTCCATGGCAGTGAGAAAAAGATACACACACACACACACACACACACACACACACACACACACGCACACGCACGCACGCACACACACACACACACACACACACACACACACACACACACACACACACACACACACACACACACACACACTTAGGTCTGCTTGATCAACTCTCTGACCCTGGGGATGCCTTCTTCATTCCTTAATATTTTCTTCCAGTTTTATTCAACACAGGACAGACTTATAGAACAGGAAGAGATGACCCCTCCAGTACGACAGACCTTTCTTATGCTGAATAAAATCGTCTGGTAACAACAAGAATAAACAGGACGTCACCTGGATGCTGCAGCCAGGATTCAGTATTAAAATTGAAAGCGCAAATGTAAAGACAAGCTCCCTATTGGTTACGACAATTTTTGAAATACCTGATGAGGATAGGACACGTCTCACCTTTCCGTACCTTCAGTGAGGGGTGTGGGCTAATCACCTTTAATTACAGGTGTCCCTTTAATTACCGTCAAATCATAGGACAGTACTTGACTTTCCCTTCGCGTTCCCAATTACAATACAATGGTCATGATCCTCTTTAACCAGAATTTACCTTTTTTACGCTGCTTTATTTTCTAACATAAAGCCTCTCCTACTGAAGGGATTATTCCAGCTGTAAAAAGCGAGAAACAAACAACAACTTTCCTAATAACATCCAGTAAGAGGCCGAGGTGCAATACACGCAATAAATCGCTGAGAAAAGGGAGCTCCAAAGTCTACACTGAAACCTGTAATATGGAACAAAAGGCGACACCACACTTACAAGCACACCAGGGAAATATACCGTAACAAGAGCTATACTGTAGACTAATGATGGTGGATTTTGGCTCGTACGCTACCACTGTCATTCAGAGTACCGTGAACTGGAATGTAGGTGACCGCGAAAAGCTTTTATTCGAGGTCTCTCTTCCTAAGCTGAATAAAATCGTCTGGCGGTAACAAGAAGGAAAATTGAAGTGATGTTCTCGGAATGGTTATGACGGAGACTATATTGCTCTAGCGTAGAAGGGGCAAACTAATCTTTGCTCATCTATCTATCTTTCAATCTATCTAAGGTGTAAGGAGAGATAGAGATTACCTTCCACTTTACGATGTGAGAAATGGAGCCTTTCTCTCTCTCTCTCTCTCTCTCTCTCTCTCTCTCTCTCTCCACCAGCCAGATAATATGATGTACTCGTCCGTGCCAAGTAAAGACAAACAGCCGGGAGAAGACCGGCCACCTGCACCACTAGGGTACTTTTTACGAGTTATTTTTAGAAGTTTAATTTATAGTTACCTTAAATCTCTCTGCTTCACATATTTAAACTGTGGTGAAAGCTGTTTTCCAGTGGTACCAGATATCTGCCAAAACAACGACAAATGCTACAGAAAATAAGGGCCACAAATTTACCCTAGCCCTCTCGGATACGTTGTACGCCTAGTGACTGGACACTATAACTCGATCACGCTATCTCAGTCATCTCTCCTTTACTACCTTTTAAAGTTACAGACCGAGGAGAAAAGTTGACTTTTTTGCCTTGCAACAGGTTGCCGTCATCACCAAGAACTAACACAAGCAATAACGAACCCTTATCATCAGTAGTTCTGGCCAGTACTAGCAAAATCAAAGTGGTTCCGTGCAAGTGTCACCGTTCCCATCATCACCCAAGGACAGTACTAACACAGTACCTTGCTTTAAGCTCACATCATCAATATACTACGTTGCAATACAGGAAGGTTAAAATCTCAGAGTGGTGTGGTACGGGACAGCCAAAGTTTGCCCACATTCCCTACCGGTTGTGGCAATGTGGGCTGTTACATGAACTATTTCTATGTGATAGCAATATGAAGTACACAAGAAAAGAGTATGGGAAGGAAGGATATTCCCTGTCTCTGGGGAGGAAAGAGAAATACACAAGATACGACGCAATGCTGGCTGAGAAATTCCGATGAACCCTTGGTCATGGCTGTGCAGAATCAAATCATCAGTCATTATCGTCATCATACACACGACCAGATTAAAGTGCTATGGCCAAATACCTTGCAACTAGCTATGGGTCGACTTAATACCACATTGCTATAGGTCCACATCATCATAATATCATCATCATCATCATCATCACCATCATCATACTATCATCGACAATTTCAAAGCACACTACCTTGCAATTGGCTGTGGGTCGAGTTGATACCACTTGTCAATGGGGTCAGCGTTGATTAGCCTGGCCAGAGCCGCCTCCGTCAGTCACCAGCCCGTTCGTTCGTTCGTTCGTTCAAAGATTTTCCC
This sequence comes from Coenobita brevimanus, assembly GCF_032717465.1. NCBI lineage: Eukaryota > Metazoa > Arthropoda > Malacostraca > Decapoda > Coenobitidae > Coenobita > Coenobita brevimanus. The sequence goes on from NW_027643569.1 coordinate 95,072, forward strand.
CCCCCTGTAGAGGGGACCGGGCCATATATTAGCCCAGTTGGTGGGTTATGGGCTGAGAGTAGTTGTTTGTTCAGTTTTTTTTTTTTTTTTTTTTTTTTTTTTTTTATTAAGTTGGAGGGGGAGTGCTACGCACTACTTCAATGAGAGTGGGAAGGTGGGAGGTGGCAACAACTGTGGCGGCAGTGTTTCTAAGTATGCTTTCAGGTTTTGCTGCAGTGTGGGACCGAGGGATGTCGGGGTTTGGGTATCGGGAGCTTGTTCTGATGCGGGAAGTGGCTGGACAGCGGAGGAGGTAATGTAGGAGTGGGTAGGGCGTGATCATTTTGCAGTGTGAGCATTCAGTGGTGGGGTCGTTATCTGTGGTGATAAGGTTACTCCGGGACATGTATCCCAGGCGAAGACGGTGTAGGCGCGTAAGTGTTTTGTTGTCAATGGATTTGGTAATTTTTAGTGGCTTGTATTGTGTGGCCATGGCAAACCACATGGCAGAAGGTGAGCCCAGTTGTATGTGTACTTAGTGATCTTCGTGGTTGAGAGTGAGCGCCTTCTGTTTTATGGTGAGCTTGATGTGGCTTAGGCTGGTTGAAATGTTGATGTCAATGTGAGGGTGTTCAATGGCGCTCTTTGCGATCTTGTCGGCTTTTTCATATCCAGCTATGCCAACATGGCTGGGGACCTAGTGAATGGTGATTGATCCTCCAGTGTCGTGGATTTTTTGGGCGGTGGCTAGGATGTCAGAGGTTAATTGGATGTTGTCGGTATGGTGGGATCGTCGTAGCGTGTGGATAGCAGTTGCAGAGTCTGTGTGGATGATGACTGTGGATGCAGGGGCGTTGGCAAGGGCATCTGAAAGGGCGGCTGAGATGGCAGTCAGTTCAGCCTGTAGAGTGAAGGCTCCGTTGGTGATGCGAAAGCCACATGTTCTGTCTCCGCAGACGAAGGCAGCACCGGCTCTCGATGCACCAACGGAGCCGTCAGTGTAGTAGGTGGTGGAGTTCAGTGAAGTGAGGAGGGCTATGCGCTGGAGGCCCTCCTGACTGAGCTGTTGGGTGGGAGTTTGGCCTTTGGTTGGTGAGTGAGGGAGAATGAGATTTAACAATGGGTTGTTCCACGGTGGTTGTGGATGGTAGGACGAGCTGGGTGTGTCGGAGGCTTGTGTAATGAATGGGTTGAGTTCAAAGGTGTGAATGGCACGTGCAGCAGAGTGTACCCAGTTGTTGGATAGTACCTCGGGGTGAAGGTTGGATGCGGCTCTGAGCCGTGGCAGGAGAGGAAGAGGGGATAGCCCAGTTTCGGGGTCGGCGCTCCACTGGCCTGCCTGTAGACCCCCGCCACCGCCACCATCTCCCTCAGTCTTACCTACGTCGCCAAGTCTCATCTCTTCCACCATCATCCTTGGACTTGAACCTCCTCTATTTGGAAGGTTCTCTGCTACCTTCTCAACCAGCTTGAAGGCTTGTACTCTTGTCGTAGCGAAAAAAATTGTGTCTTGTCCTTATATCTGCCGGAATCGTATTTATCCTTTCAGGTGAACCTCCTGTGTCTTGAAGGTTCTCTGCAACCTTCTCAACCAGCCTAAAGATGCTTCGTTGTAAAGAAATATACTAATGGAGTTTTAGTTACTTCTGCCGGAATGGTATCACACAATCGTCCTAAGCACTGATGTCGTCCCTCATTATCACGGAGCTAACAGAATCATCGACACTCACAAAATGTTAGGTAAATTCACTATTCTATTCCAGAAAAATACACTGCATGTAAACCATAAGGCTTTGAGGTGGGACCTCTGCAGGAGGGAAGGGGACTGGGTGAGACTTCTTCAGTGGGGTGAAGGAGGTTTTCGAGACTTCTGGAGGAGGAGTAGGCCACTGAATGAGACTTGTAGGTGCTCAAGGAAGCTTTTGAGACTTTTGCAGGAGGGGAAAAATACTGCTGTAGGTGCTCAAGGAGGCTTTTGAGACTTGTGAACGAGGGGATGGAGGCTTCGAGGTGAGACTTCTGCAGGAGAGTAAGGAACCGAACCACTAACACAGCCGCGACACTCTGTCCCTGGAGGGAGTGACAGGGGCGTCCGTCCTCTCTTAGCTCACTCGCGGTCCACACTGACTCCATTCACCACTGCGCTTCCTCGGCCCTCTCTCTAGACTTGGAGAATTGACGGCTAGGATGCTGGGTCGACATACATTTATAATCGTTCTTTTGCCTTATCAACGTTCTCTGTCTCAACCAGAGTTTAGGACTGCTTACTTAATCCTTTGTCTTCACTTATATAACCACCAAACGTTTCACAATAAGGCAAGTTAATATTAAAAAGGAAAAACATAAAACTAACACATAAAGGTGGGTTTAGCTGAGCTTGAGAATAAATTGGTTTTGGGATAAATAATTACACTGAGAAAGAGTGTCTGAGAAAGAGGTGGATCTGATTAGTATGGTAATAATGAGACAGCTTTGGGGTAGTCTATGGATAATTAAGATAGAAGATAAATAATAACTAAGAGAATAAATAGGAACTTCGATAATTATATGGTAAATGGGGGGTTTGTCTTAATGTGGAAATATATAAACAGGTTTGTGGGTTGGAGAAACAGAGGGCAGGACTCACCAAACAAAACCTTGCTAGTTTTATCACGGGGTTCATCTCATCACTAAATAGCCTTAAACATGTCTCCCTAGCCTTTCTGTGTGTGTGTGTGTGTGGGTGTGTGTGTGTGTAGACAGGTAGGTAGGTAGGTATTAAGACAGGCAGGCACGCAGGGACACACAGATAAGTGGGTAGGTAATTAGGTAGGCAGACAGGCAGGTAAGCAGGTATAGTCTCACCAATCTAAAACCTAGGTTTGGGTGGAGTCTAGCCGGGGATTTCCCGGCGTACAGCGTTGCCTTGTTTCCTATACTCTCATTGGCTAGTGGCTGACCTGACACTGTTAGAGTTCGTCCGCTCCCATCTCGCCACCTGGCCTGACATGACTTCACCCACTTCTGTGTGTGTGTGTGTGTGTGTGTTTGTGTATGTGTGTGTGTGTAAAGACAAACTAGTTTAAGTTATAAATATAATCAAAATAATGAATTTAAAAGTCGCATTCTCTCTCTCTCATATAATTTATGATTTTTTACCTGGTTATAGCCTTTAAATTACACTCTACATATTAAAACTTAGACTTTCTTTCCACACCACCCAAGAGGTAAAAGTCACGGCGCGTTTTTTTTTTTTTTTTTTTTTAAGAGGTTTCCCCGATAGGCCTATTCCTCTTCTCTTACAGCATGTAAGAAATTATCATGAATCCTCCTCCTCAGAAGAGGTGAGAGTGATTTTCTTGGGAGACGTAAACTCTGGAGAGTTGTTTTCTTCATTATCTCTTGCTTCTCTGCGTATTGCTTCAATCCTGCTCTTGCTAAGTCCTGTTGCTGCAGCTGTTCGATGAATTGCCCTTGACACAACATCGAAAATTCCTCCGTACTGCTTCTCCTGCAGAAAATACTGGCTTACGTTGAAGGCCATTTCTTTGGCTTGACTATGTAGATGCGAGCGAGTTGGCGTAGCTGCCATTGTGTCTGCATCAACATAGAAAGTGAATAGTGGAAGCACCTGGACAGAAGCTTAAATCTCCCTCCAATGGATTAACTCCCAGTATGGGCCTGGTGTTGCCGCTCGTGAGTGTTTTAACTTATTTATTTCTATTAAGAAAATAGCGTATGTTCTACTGATTCCTTCAAATTATATTATAAACGTAATTGTTACATTACTTACCCAACTTAGAACTACCGTGAAAGTCGGTAAAAGTAACTACATATTTTTCAGCACCACTGTAAAATATGTATGCCACGTTTCTTTATTGATGTACAAGAGCCATATGCATTACACGTTTACCTTCCTTTTATATGCTAGAATACTTACGTTTATATTGTATTAGTATGTGTGTACCTATCTGTGATGCCTATTACATATATAACAGAATCTACTCATCGCTCGTTTAGGAAGTATGGCATGGCTGCACCCAGCGCCAGACTCCACCCAAACCTGGGTTTAAAATTGGTGAGACTATACAAGAAGTCCCCTCGAGACGTCAGCATGTGGAACTGTCATTAATTCCCTGTGGGCCAATTAACGTTCACCTTCATACATGTCTACACTCTTCTGCCACAATATTCGCCATAGATTCCACAATATTTCTCCTCATCTTTACTTTCCAATACAAAGCATACCATTAGTCATGATAATGATTGCACACACACACACACACACACACACACACACACACACACACACACACACACACACACACACACACACACACGAGAGAGAGAGAGAGAGAGAGAGGGTAAATGGGGGAGGGAGTAGGGAGACAAGAAAGGACGGAAGCAGAGGTTTAGAGAGAGTCAGTCAGGAGGTGCTGTGACCTGAGATGCCTTCTTACAAATTCTTAATGACAGGCGAATCAAGCTCAAAAATAAAATAAAATAAAAGGAATAATATGCTATTAAATCTAAATATACAACGAATAACTGGTCCAATATTTTTCGTTTATTTTTAGCGCTTTGTAACTCAAAAAAAAAAAAAAGTTGCATCCAAAAACAGGAACCACAGTTCATATTGACCTGTGAGCATAGTGGGTCACTTATACCCATTCGTTCATTGTGTGTGTGTGTGTGTGTGTGTGTGTGTGTGTGTGTGTGTGTGTGTGTGTGTGTGTGTGTGCGTGTGTGTGTGTGTGCCTCATGCCCTCATGCCTTGTCCCTGGTCAGCCAGTATTCCCACAGGTCGTTAAATCAGATGCCTTCGGCCTTTGACAGTGACTCTGGAGTAAAATAGACGATATTCTACATTCGTTTTTCCTGAGACAGACTATATATGACATGGTATAATAGGCTGGCAGAGAAATGCGCCAAGACTGTGTTGTCTAGGAAACTATTAAAGCCACAACAGATCTATGGACATCATTAGAAACCTAGTAAAAAAAATAATAGGAGTTACTTCTCAAAATTTGCCGCGCCAGTTCTGATAAAAGGAAAATAAACGTACCAAACTGAGCACCAGAACCGAGTTATTTTAGTTTTTAAAACTACTGCTGATCTGTTCAGACAGCTGGAAAGCTTATGAAGAAGCAATTGATACTAAAGTTAAATAGACTTAGCTTTTAACATCAAGCGAGATGGATGGATGGATGGATGGGTGGATGTGGAATCGTGGATGCTTGGACCGATGGTAGAGTTCCTGCTGTTTCGTCCTTCCACCTGCCGACAAAAATCATCATCAATATCATCATCATCATCATCGTAGTTGTCGTCCTCATTACCACCACCATCATCATCATCATCATCATTATTTACACCGTCATTCTCATTATCATTACCATTCTCCTCCTCCTCCTCCTCCTCATCATCATCATCATATTATCATCATCACCTACCTTTCTATCTATATCTGTTTATCTATAGCCAGACGCCTTAATCCCGTAAGGGGTGACCACAAGCAAATAGCCTTCATGATGTACTGTCCTCTACCATTTAGCTCAAGTATCCCAGTCATATGTTTCTACTCTTTCCCTCCATCTCATCGTCGGTCTCCCCCTCCCCCTCTACCCTTCCAACTCTACCCTTTCAAGTGCACTCTTCTGGTCATTTTCTTATTCGCCATCCTCTCCACATGGCCAAACCATCTCGAAGTGTTTCTCTTAACGCTTTCAGTCTCATCCACATCGGCATCACAACGCTCCTTCATCTGCCCATTTGTCTGTCTGTCTCTATGAAATTCCACATGCTCCTCTCAAGTAGCTCATTTCCACCGCTCTCACTCTTGACTTGCGTCCTTTCAATAAGATCCAAGCTTCACTTCCATACTTTAAAGTGGGAATCACAGCATGCAGTGCCCTTTTTTTTTTTTAACACTTTCATCCTCAGTTCCCTCTTCCTAATCACTACTTTTTAGAGAACAAGCAACCCTCCTTCCCTGATGTATCATTTCTGTCACTTCATCCTCTAATCATCCATCCATATTCATCATATTACATAAATACTTAAATGCACTCATATTCTTCCATTTCCTGGCTATGCAGCCTCACTGTGCATTCTGTAACCTCATACGTTGAGATGTTAAAGCATCACCACCATCAGCATCTACATCATTATCACCATCAATATCATCACCATCAGCCTGTGACACACCACTGCATGATAAGGACCCTCTCACCTTTCTCCACTCTGATCCATTGATTGTTCCGTCCTTGCTCGGTAGATCTGCATCATATCATCTCTCTATCTTGTTCTCTGTGCACCTCTTCTTCTCACTCCATCTCTGGCTTGCCATTCAGTTACGCTCGCTCTCCTTCTGTTATCTCTTCTGTGAAAGACGTGACCTGAGGTGTGTGTGTGGAGTTACCTGGAAACAAGCTCAGAATTACTAGATGCGGGAGCTTCAAGGTTAATCCCCATGGTGTGGTGTGGTGTGGAAGGGTGGTTGGTGTGGTAAAGTTTGGGGTGGTGTGGTGTGGTGTGGGGTGGGGTGATGTGGTGTTGGGTGGTGTGGTTTGGGGTTGTGTGGTGTGGGGTTTTGTGGTGTGGGGTTTTGTGGTGTGGTGTGGTATGGTATGGTATGGTATGGTATGGTATGGTATGGTATGGCGTGTTGTGGTGCTGTGCGGCTTCACTGTCCCTAAAATCTAGAGAAATGTAGAACCTCGTTCGAAAATCATTAGTGAGAAGCAGATGGACATGGCCGCTCTTTGATGTGCCCCGATAAAACTTAAACAAAACGTGTGTTGCATCCTCACAACTAAACCAATATAAATAAGGATAATTATTCCATTTAAATCATTCACGGTCCAGAGAAAGACCAAAACTGAGCTACTATTTCGGACACACATCCATCCCTTTCCTTGCGATAAATAAAGAGACAGTGAACAATGATTTTTGAAACCCATTGAGTGACCTTAGGAATCCAGTATGTTTTTTCAGAATATAGTGTAAATGTTTAGTATTTGTATGGCCAAGAAGAGCAATATCCCTGACCTCATTTGCACTCTTACGATATAAATAGTTCGAGTGTGAGGGAAATGCTGTACACACGCACGCACGCACGCAAATACACACAAGCATGCGCGGACACACACACACACACACACACACACACACACACACACACACTCTCTCTCTCTCTCTCTCTCTCTCTCCTACACACAGTCACCAACTACATTTGAAGAGAAACGAAAAACAAGAGGTGACTCAGCCATAGACATGAAGATCGTCGCCGTCACCATCATCATCGTCATCACCATCATCATCGTTGTCGTAGTCGTCATCATCATCATCATCGTCATCATCATCATCATCGTCATCATCATCATCATCGTCATCATCATCATCATCATCGCCAGGAGCAACAGCGTCAAGCACAGCAATCATCACAACCCTGTTAAAGAGTTACTACATAAGTTCCATCACCGTCATCATCATCATCATCATCATCATCATTATTATCCCAATTGCTTCATCATCATCACAATCACCATAATCTCGGTCCAGTTAGCTGGTTCAGGAGTTTCAACATCACTATCATCAGCAGCATCACTATCATCATTATCAATATCATCTCCGACAACCCTATTATCATCATCATCAGCCTGTGACACACCGCTGCAGGATAAGGACCCCTGTTCAGTCTAACTTGGCGTAAAATTGCAATCTCTTTCTTAAATTTTGTTGTGATAAGGGGTTAACACTAGATTGATGCTAGTCACGAAGAATGGACGTGGAAATGATGCAGAGCTGTATATTTGTCCAAATTTACCACTGCACTACGGGAAATCAGCTGCAAAAAAACGACGATCTCGGCCTAGGCAAATGAAGGAACAACACCATAATATACTTTGCGTGTGTGTGTGTGTGTGTGTGTGTGTGTCTGTGTGTCTGTCTGTGTGTGTGTGTGTGTGTGTGTGTGTGTGTGTGTGTGTGTGTGTGTGTGTGTGTGTGTGTGTGTGTGTGTGTGTGTGTGTGTGTGTGTGTGCATGCGCTTCAGGACAAAATAATTTACATACAATAATTATTTCCATCACATTGTCCCTCTCATATCTGAATCGCACTTATCAGTATACATTCAGGTCCCAAACTGTACTGTTGGGTGGACATGGACAAGGAGGCAGGCAAGCCTAGTCCACCAGTCTGATCGGAACGAGAATCTACAGGATGACACTCACACTGCTATTTCACTGGTCTGAGACACAAAGATTGAGGCGGTACAAGGCCTCCATCTCCTTCACACCAACAGCCCCCTTGTCTCATCAGAATTACGTCTAGTAGCCTCATAGGTAATATTTCTTTGGGCCATGATACTTCCTGGCTGTCAGTGCGATATCCTTGTGTCCTAATGTAGTCACCTTAATGGCTAAGAACAGCAAATATCCAATACTTGCCTCAGGGGAATGATGCACAGCAATACACACACACCCTCGTCCTTCCACTGTCATACGGCCACTAGCAAAAGTAGCCAAGTAGCGACGCCTACCAAGATGAAAAACTTGTTCAGCTACTTTCACAACCACTAGATGGTACCCGGGCCCTCTCATAGTAGGGGCAACTCTAGTATTTTATTCCAGGTACTGCTTGGCGATAGCATTCAGCTGAGAGTGAGTCATATTACAATGAGAGTGTTAATGCTGTCTCTATTAACTCTCATGATCATACAGATCTCTTTACCAGCCCTATCCAAAAATAACTTGTGTGTGTGTGTGTGTGTGTGTGTGTGTGTGTGTGGATGTTTTGTGTGAGGGGTGGTGGGGGGTGGAGTGTATAGATTTATGTGGTAGCAGTGTGTGTGTGTGTGTGTGTGTGTGTAGGTGAATGTATTGTGTGTGGTGGGCGGGGGGTGTTTCGTTTGATGTGGTTGCAGTGTGTGTGTGTGTGTGTGTGTGTGTGTGTGTGTGTGTGGATGTTTTGTGTGAGGGGTGGTGGGGGGTGGAGTGTATAGATTTATGTGGTCGTAGTGTATGTGTGTGTGTGTAGGTGAATGTATTGTGTGTGGTGGGCGGGGGGTGTTTCGTTTGATGTGGTTGCAGTGTGTGTGTGTGTGTGTGTGTGTGTGTGTGTGTGTGTGTGTGTGTGTGTGTGTGTGTGTGTGTGTGTGTGTGTGTGTGTGTGTGTGTGTGTGCTTCTGTAGGTGAATGTGTTGTGTGTGGTGGGTGGGAGTGTATAGTTTGATGTCGTTGCAGTGTGTGTGTGTGTGTGTGTGTGTGTGTGTGGGTGGGTGGGTTTGGATGTGTTGTGTGTGTTGGGTGGTGGGGAGATGAGGGGTGTATGATTTGATGTGGTTCAGTGTGTGTGTGTGTGTGGGGGTGGTGAGGGGGGATGTGTTGTATGTGTGGGGGGGTGGGGAGATGGGGGGTGTATGGTTTAGTGTGGTTGCTGTGTGTGTGTGTGTGTGTGTGTGTGTGTGTGTGTGTGTGTGTGTGTGTGTGTGTGTGCGTGCAGGGACAGTGTGTTACCATGGCAACCTCCCCACACCACCACAGTTACATACACAAATTTCCCCACCACCAACTACCGTTAGAGAGTATTGTGTGTGTGCGTGTGTGTGTGTGTGTGTGTGTGTGTGTGTGTGTGTGTGTGTGTGTGTGTGTGTGTGTGTGTGTGTGTGTGTGTGTTAGTTCACTACTTGTCAACGAACCTTGGTTATACATAAACATGCTACTAAAGTTAGGGAACAAATATAATGTAGTATGCTATGAAGTCAACTACACTCATAACAACGTCAGGATTCTTCTCCCCTATCGTGTCTCCGTTCTCTGCGTCTGTCTGTCCTCTATCTGTCTGTCTGTCTGCCTGTCCCTTTATTGCAATTAACAAACAACTCTCAACTGTCCACAACTTCCTAGAATATCATACTATCCTGCATTATATTACTTTTTTTCAGGGTAACTTGACTCAGATTTTCGTCCTTTTGCCCCTTATTTCACATGGGTCATTAGCAGAAAAGTGCAGCGCTACGGCTCCTCTTCAATGGCACTTTTTTGTGACTTACATGTTCTAGTATTAATCCATTGCTACAACTCAGTATTCAAGATGGATAGATGGAAATTGTAGGCCAAGTCAGAGTACAGAATGAAGTCAAACAGCATACATTTGGTGGGTGCAGTGGGAACAAGGTGACAGATCACAGACAGGAGGACAATGGCGGGAAAATCCAGCAAAATCTAACCACCAGCTTATGAAGTGACGTCAACAAAACTCGTGCCTCATAGTCGGTTCAAACGCCAGTCCACTTTATCAATAAACACCTGTGGTTCTGTATTTCAACTTCACCTAACCCAAACCAACCTAATCATAACTAAACCGATTTATTTTAGCCCAGTCTTACCTAAACTATAAATATTTGCTCGAACTGAATTTCGCCTGACCTCGAATGTCCTCATCCAACCTAAATTAACCCAGCCTAATCTAACTTAACCTCACCTAACCCAGTCTAATTGTATTTAACCTCACAATCTCACGTAACCTCCACATATCAAACCTAACCAATTCTGACGCAGCCTAACTGCATCTAACCCTACCTAATCCTACCCAGTCTCACTTAACCATACCATACCTGACCTAACCCAACCCAGTCAAGCCTAAAATGACCTAATCCAACCGAACCTAACCCAGCCTAACCCAACCAAATAAAACCCAACCCAAAACCGACGTATTCTAAAGCAATCTAACCTAATCCGTCTATATCTAGTCGAACTGAACCCAACCCAACCAAAAATTACCTAATCAGACCAAACCCTGCCCAAAGTGACCTAACCTAACTTTCGATCGGCTATAAATTCACTTTTTTTTTTCACAAGAAATTTTGCTGTTTTGAAAGTCTACGGATTTAACATTCCAATTTTCGCCTGTTCTCTGTACAAGTATAAGTGTGTGTGTGTCTGGTTGTGGGATGCTGGTGGTGGGATGCTGGAGGGTTTGATAATGTTTGTGTTGTGACAGCTTTATGTACCTAGTTACCTCCGCAAGAGAAGTTGAAGGAAGTTATGTATTCACCCGTGTCTGTCTGTCTATCTGTCAATCTGTGTCGTTCTATTTGTCTGTCTATATGTCTGTCTTTCTGTCTGTCTGTATTTCTATCTGTCTGTCTGTCTGTCTCTCTATCTGTCTGTCTGTCTTTCTATCTGTCTATCTGTCTGTCTATGGCCAAGATATATCAAAAACTTGCTATCGGCTTTCAATGGAATCTTGTAGGTAGGTGGGCACTGGGTCAAGAGAGAGACTATTCGATTTTTCATTAGATTTTTTCACTATTACGCTTTTGGCTCAATAAAAAGGAAAGTGGAAATCTAGGAATATACTGCACCTTAATGTGAAAATCTGGACAAATTTCTCCATAACAAAATATAAATAAAAATAATCTTTCTCTTGACTTGAAAACATGAGTTAACTTCGCTTCAGTTTTTTTTTTTTCTGCCTCCAGAATCGTACTGTAAGCTGCTTTGGAAATTCTTTATATCTCTTCTTTAGCGATTTAATCAGCACATTACACCACAACACCCTGTTTTATGAGAGAGATGTAAACTCTGCCGATATGAAGACGATTTTAATAGCTTACAAGAAAATGTTAAGACGTGCTATGCAAAAATAAATAGCTAAGGAAGGGGCACTGAGAAGACTCCAGTGCTTCCTAAAATACTGCCCTGTTTCCAAAAGGCGTATGACACAGAAATTTGACTTAGCTTTTAACATCAGGGGGAGCTGGATGGCTGCATGGATGGATGGATGGATGGATGGATGGGGAATCGTGGATCTTTGACTGCTGACCAAGTTGTTGCAGTTCCGTCCGTCCGTCCACCTACCGACAAAAATCATCATCAGTATCTTCATTATTATAATTATCATTATTATTATTATTACCATTACTATCATTATCATAACTACAATCATCATCATCATCATCTTCGTTAAAATTGTTATCATGACTGTAATCATCATCATCATCATCATCATCATCATCAGACCGTTATCCCCACCCTGTTACCTCGTACTGAAATTAAATCATCATTATCATCAACATCAACATAATTATCATCATCAGCAGCAGCAGCATCTTTATCATCGTTACTATCATCATCATCATCATCATCATCATCATCATCAGGCCCTGACATTACCACTGGAGGATTAGGACCCCTCTCATCTTTCTCCACTCTGATACATTGGTTATTAGCCTGTTCCTTCCCATATCGGTAGATCTGCGAGTTTCATCTATCTTGTTCCCTGTGTACCGCTTCCTCTCACTCCATCTCTGGCCTGTCATTCAGTTACGCTGCCTGTCCATCTGTTGCCTGATCTGTGGAAGATGTGACCAGAGTAGTGTGTGTGAAGGTACCTGGAAACAAGCTCAGAATTACCAGATGCGGGAGCTTTAGGCCCCTTTGGTTAATCCCCTTGGTGTGGCGTGGTGTGGTGAGAGGTTTTTGTGGTGTAGCGTGGTATAGGGGGAGGTTTTGTGGTGTAGCGTGGTATAGGGGGAGGCTGTGTGGTGTAGTGTGGTATGGAGGGGTTTCTGTGGTGTGGTGTGTGGTGTGGTGTGTGGAGGGTTGTGTGGTGTGGTGTGTGGAGGGTTGTGTGGTGTGGTGTGTGGAGGGTTGTGTGGTGTAGTGTGTGGAGGGTTGTGTGTTGTGGGGAGGGTTGTGTGATGTGGGGAGGGTTGTGTGGTGCGGTGTAGTGTGGTGTGGGAGGGTGGTTTTAAGTTTTGTGGTTTGGTGTGGTGTGGGAGGGTGATTTTATGTGGTGTGGTGGGGTGTTGGAGGATGATTTTTTATGGTGTGGTGTGATGTGGGAGGGTGTTTATGTGTGGTGTGGTATGGTGAGGGAGGAGGATTTCTTGTGGTGTGGTGTGGTGTAGGAGGAGGAGTTTTTGTGGTGTGGTTCGGAAGGGTGGTTATGTGTGGTGTGGTATGGTGTGGGAGGATGATTTTTCGTTGTGTGGTGTGGTGTGGGAGGGTGGTTCTGTGTTGTGTGGGAGTGTGATTTCGTGTCATGTAGTGTGAGAGACTGGTATGGTGTGGTGTGATATGGTGTGGGGGGGTAGTATGGTGTGGGGGGGTAGTATGGTGTGGTGTGGTGTGGGTGAGTGATTCAATGTGATTTAGTGTGTGGGGCTGGTAGAACGTGACTTGGCTTCACTATAATCTCCAAAGCCTATATGAGTACAACACCTCTCATCCGAAAATTGTTAGTGAGAAGCAGACGGGCAGGGCCGGTCCTAGAGCTACTGTGATAAAATGTAGAAAATCATGTGTTGTACCCTTAAAATCAAAAGTGCATAATTCTGAGGTTAATTCTTCCATCTAAATAAAGGCCAAAATATATGTATTATTTCAGACACTCATATTCATCCACTTCCTAACGATACATAAAGCGACGATGATCAGTGACTTATGAAATCCTGTTATGTGATCTATGAGATGTAATAAGCCTTTCAGAATATTGCGTGTCTCGTAACTCTATGGGTAAAAGGTCCTAAATTCTTACCCTAATATTTATCCTTGAAATAAAACTAAGAATGTGTGGAAATAATTCTGCCATTTGAATAACTATTGTATCATCAACAAAGATATACATACACGAACATAAGCAAACACACACACACACACACACACACACACACACACACACACACACACACACACACACACACACACACACACACACACACACACACACACACACACACACACACAATGCCCAGTCACCAAAACACGTAGTTAAACAGAAAGGAACGCGAGAGGTGACTCAGCCAATGACTTGAAAATCGTCGTCGTTGTCATCATCGTCGTCGTCGAAATCATCGTCGTCGTCTTCGTTGTACTAATCATCATCATCATCTTCCTAGTCATCATCATCATGATCATCATCGTCATCATCATCAGCAGCAGCAGCATGTCATCATCATCCCAGCACTGTTAAAAATGTGGTACAAAAGATATATCAGTATCATAACCTTTATCATCATATTCATCACCATCATCTAACCTTGTTTTAGAGTTTGCACGGAGTTACATCATCATTATCAGCATCAACATCATTATCATCATCAATCAGGATCATCATCATCATCATCATCATCATCATCATCATCATTATCAGCTTGTGACACACCACTGCAGGATAAGGACCCCTCTCACCTCTCTCCACTCTGATCCATTGCCTTGTTCCTTCCGATATCGGTGGATCTGCGCGTATCATCTCTAGTTCTCTGTGTACCTCTTCTTCTCACTCCATCTCTAGCCTGCCATTCAGTTACGCTGTCTGTCCCTCTGTTGTCTGTTCTATGGAAGACGTGACCTGAGGAGTGCGCGTGCAGTGATCTGGAAACCAAGAGACAAATATGTGTTACGTCATCATAGCTATACCCTGTTCACTCTAACTTGGCGTAAAATTGCAATCTCTTTCTTAAATAAAGTGCTGTGACAGGGGGTTAACACTAAAATATGGTGCTAGTCACGAAGAAGTGGTATGACAAATATGCTTGGCCATAGTACTGCCTTATTTTGCTACTGAGCTATGGAAAATGAGCTGCATTAAACGAACGACTATCTTCGTCCATAAAAAATGAATGAGTATCATATGGTATAATCGTGTGTGTGTGTGTGTGTGTGTGTGTGTGTGTGTGTGTGTGTGTGTGTGTGTGTGTATTAATGGATGCCTTCATAAATGAGTCCATATGATTATTCATAATTGTGTGTGCATCAGTGTGTGTACTCATCAATGTGTGCATCAGTGTGTGTATGCATCAGCGTCTGTGTGCATCAGTATGTGCATACATTGCCGTGTGCGTGTATCAGTGTCTGAATGCATCAACGCGTGCGCGCATCCATGTGTGTGCATCGGTGTATTTGTGCCAGCGTGTGTGCGTGCATCACTGTGTACGTGCAACAATGCCTGCATGAATCAGTATGTGTGTATTGAACCAAATGGCTTGTCACTCAATGAGAAGCCACCTGTAAAGGAAAGAAAAGCGGTAAGTGACAAGAAAGATGGGAGAAATAGGGAGAGGACGACAGGCACAGACAAAGAATGATAAAGGCTAATACAAATGTTAATACATGATACAGTTGTTCCTGTTACTTTTCAGCAATATAAAAACAATAAGTACAAAGACGACGAGATTAATACAAAATAAATGAAGAATAAAGAACAATTATTAACACTACACCGACGCTTCCATCTCGTAAGCAGTGGTGAACCTCAATGCCCTCCCCTCTAGCTCACACCCCAACTGTGTATTTCTCCTAACGCTTTCTGTCACATCCATATCCACACCACAACGCTCCTTCACGTCCTCATTTGTCAGTCTCTCTTTCCTTTTAACTCCACATGCTCCTTTCAGTAATCCTCTCTCCATCCCCCACAGAATAATAATAATAATAATGACGTATAGAAAAGGGGGGGAAAGGAAGGAAGGTAAAGAATGATTGTGTATATGTGATGAGTGTTATGCAACCAGGGCGACGACACATGACGGCAGGAACTAGGCCTTAGTTTTATCTCCCGGCCTTACTGAGAGCTCAGGTTTTTTAAGTAGGAGAGGAAGAATTTAGACTAAGAGAAAGAGTGTCGGGGCTTAACCCAACGTGCGTGTGTTTGGTGTTGGGAAGGGGGGGGGGGTCTCGCACGTGCACTGTGTTGTTACTTAAGGACGGGAGGAGTGAATAGCTACGGCTTTCTCTGCCAAGCATTGGCTTATTGGCTGCCTCTCAGGTTCATCTGGTTTTTCCGGCTCCAGAAGCCTGGGTAGGATGGTATGATACGGGTGTTAGGGTAAGGTGTTGTAGCCCTGGGATGCTTGGGTAGGGGGATAAGGAAAGGGGAGGGGTGGAGGAAGGGGAGCATGGGGGGGTCAGGGTTTGAGGCGGGGGTGCTGGATATGAGGATGGCGGGTTATTACGTGGCTGCCGTGATCTTGATAATGGGTGTAGGGGTGGTTTAGAGTCCTAAGTGAATTGCAGGGTGTGAACTAAGTAGTTGATTAATAAAAGGGTCAGTAATAAATAAACTATTGGTGCATAAGTGAACCCTCAGCGCAACACTTGCCATGACGCGAGACTGGTGTGCCGCGGAGCTGGGCGGCGCACACCTGCACTCCCCGTTTAACATTTGGTAACTGAGGCGCTGATCGCTGGAGGTAGACGGCCTGGCGCCATGGCCTAACCGAAGCAGGTGTATACCCAACCTTTCCAAGAGCGACACTGAGCGTCGCTGACTGGGCATGGGGGTTTTAAATGGGTTGAGGCAGACAGGTAGACGCCAAATTGGGGGCGGGGCTTGCAATAAAGAAAATTCCCACAAAACGTAGGGGACCCTTATGTAACTTCGACGAATCTTTATACCGTCAATTATCTTTTCGTTTTTTTTCTCTCTCTCTTGTTCTTACGTTGCCTCCATGTTAAAAGGTCCTTTTATTTCTTAATGGCAGTGGTGTAATATAAATTTCCATGTGGCTCTATATGTGGACACTCAGTGGATTGTGTTTTCCATTCTTTCCAGCTAATCTACAGTTTATCACATCTTTCTTGGCTTATTTCCCAGCGATATCTATACTGCATTCGGATTCTACACTAAGTTATTTCCTGCTTAATCAGTTGCTTTGTACTGTGATCGTATCGTATCATTTATAAAAGCTCCAATAAGCTTGCATGCATCGGCCTTAGTCACATGATGGCTCTCCACGCAGCTTGATCTCTGGCAGCCTCCCTATTCAGTCCCTTATCCCTGAGGTCACACACTCTATTACCTCGTCTCAGGTCTTTTTCGGTCTGCCTCTCGCAACCCTACCCCCGACGTTCACACTTCTTACTGTAGATCCATAATATCTGAATGTTTCTTGTCTGCTTCTCACCATTTGTAGAGGTTCCCTGTACTGTGTGTGTGTGTGTGTGTGTGTGTGTGTGTGTGTGTGTATGTGTGTGTGTGTTCTTACCTAATTGTATCTTTACAGGAATGAGTCAAGCTCGTACTGTCCCATGTCTTAAACCATATTTATCGTACATATCCTTAAATTTGTGAATTGTTTTGGCACACACTGTTTCATTCGGTAGTGCATTCCATTGATCAATTGCTCTGTTTGGGAAACTGAATTTCCTTACGTCTTTATCACCTCTCTTCTTATGTAGTTTTTTGCAGTGTCCTCTTGCTGATGCTTCCCCATATGTTAAGTAATCATTTATGTCTATTTTATCCTTCCCTGATATGCATTTATATAACATTATCATGTCACCTCTTTTCCTTCTCTCCTGTAGTGTTGGTAGATTCAGTTTATTTAGTCTCTTCGTAGCTTAGATCCCGGTAAGAGTAATATAAGGCTTGGATAGGTGGTTAGAAGGCTGATGAGGACTGTGAGGAGTGATAAAGTATAAGCAGACGAGACAACGTGGCTCAGAGGCTGATGCAGGGTATGAGAAGACCATGAATGATTTGAGAGAGTTGTCATTGTATAATCAGACAGGACGTGTGCGACTCCCTTTATGGTGTGTGTAATCAGCAGTAAAAAGCCTTGCACGAGGGAGGTCGGAAGCTTAAAACATGCTCTTGACAAATTACGAATAGGAGTGAGTGTAATAGATAATAAACACCCTTGCACGAGAGGGAGGTAGAAGGCTTGAAAAACATACCATCGACAGATTACCAATATGACGAGTGTAATAGAAACCCATGTAACAGACACGAGTAAACACCCATGCCTGAGAGGTGGGGAGCTGTAAACATATACCAGTAATGTTACCAATAGGAAGAGTTTAATAGACAGTAAACATCCTTACTTGAGAGGAGGCGGAAAGCTTTAGAAACATTCCATTGACATATTAACCTTCATATTAAGCAAAGCACTGAGATATCTATTAACGCTTGCCGTAAAAGACTGAACCTGAGTCTGTTATCTCTGCAGCCACATACGAGAAGACATAAAACAAGGCATATCCAACGACTTTCAGTACAGCAACGTTTCTTCAAGCTTATTCTTACTTCATACGACTTTATTCAACTTGTGCAAGATATCTGCTAATGAAACTTGGGCAGGATATCTGGTACACAAGGCTGTACCTACTGCCATCTTTTTAGTTCTAGTATTTTCCACGAAGCTCTTATACAATCGTCCAGAGAGAACTAAATAAACAAAAAACATATGCTATACTGAGGAAGAGGCAATCGTAACTATAAAGGACGCTATTCTTAAGCAGTCCACCCTCAGTCACACGAGAAGTGAAACATACAAACACAAAGTTTCAGTCACACAAGGCACACACAAAATATATAAAATAGACGAAACACGAAGCGAGCACACACACACACACACACACAAAACCACGCCCACCTCCTGTGATGTTTGACTTTGGAAGGACCGACCAACAAAAGACCGTTATGCATAAACCAATTTATATAGGCCTAGTCTCAACTAACCTATCCATATTTGCTCGAACTGAATCCTGCCTAACCTCGAATGACCTAATCCAACCTAAATTAACCCAACCTAATCTAACTTAACCTCACCTAACCCAGTCTAATTGTATTTAACTTCACAATCTCACGTAACCTCCTCATACATAACCTAACCAATTCTGACGCAGCCTAACCGCATCTAACCCTACCTAATCCTACCCAGTCTCACTTAACCATACCATACCTGACCTAACCCAACCCAGTCAAGCCTAAAATGACCTAATCCAACCGAACCTAACCCAGCCTAACCCAACGAAATAAAACCCAACCCAAAACCTATAAAAACCGACGTATTCTAAAGCAATCTAACCTAATCCGTCTATATCTAGTCGAAGTGAAGCCAACCCAACCAAAAATTACCTAATCAGACCAAACCCTGCCCAAAGTGACCTAACCTAACTTTCGGTCGCCCATGAAATCGCTTTATAAGAAATTATGCTCTCTGAAAGTCTACGGGTGTAACAGTCCAAGTTTTGCCTGTTCTGTGTACATAAGTTTGTGTGTTTGTGTGTGTGTTTATTTAGGAGTGTCTGAGATGTGTACTACAGGGAAAAATTTACACTTTTTCTCTCTCTCTCTCTCTCTCTCTCTCTCTCTCGTGTTAAAAAATTGGGTACACAATCGGCACGATGCGTCCTTCTAATGCAGTACAGACAAAAAACGAGAAGGAGAGAGAGAGAGAGAGAGAGAGAGAGAGAGAGAGAGAGAATCCTCCCGTAGATAATTAGTGTTGTGTTGAATGGAAGAGGCAGTACATAACAGCCCTCCCTCCCGCCCTCCTTCCTACCTCCTGTTTATAATCCTCTGTTGTTTTTTCTACTGTTTTGGCCCACTGTTACAGTCAAAACAAAAGACAATGACCAGAAATGACTCCCGTGGTGTCCAACGCTTTGTCAGATAGAGGAGACAATCAAGGCAATCAACACAGCCTGATCTCCTGCCCTCCTTGTTGTCTTTTGTTTTTAAGGCCCTACTGTTTTTCGTATATTGTTTTTCTGGCCCAGTAGTGCTTTTTCCTGTACATTGCTTTGGTCTGTGTTTTGTAATGTGGCCTAAAACTTGAGTCCCTTCCACTTGGTACTCTGTCTGAGGTTTAAGTGACTGGATGTGTTTTGTTCTTATTTCTGTCTGCATCCTCGTACTCTCTCTCTCTCTCTCTCTCTCTCTCTCTCTCTCTCACTCACACACACACACACACACACACACACACACACACACACACAAGGATAGGATACTTTTCTTAAGTGGGCGAATCGAGTGAGAACACAATACTTCAGCTAAACTTTGGTATCAATAAGTAAAACTCTTGCCCAGTATGGCTTGTAAAATTGCCCTGCTTTGAGGAACACCAAAGCATTGTCTCCTTTCCAGCTATTGAACTCTCTCTCTCTCTCTCTTTTCTATAGCCGAGAAACACCCAAAACTTTTCCGCTAGACAAGAACAGAGCATCATTATTTTTTCTCTACTCAGCTGTTGTGCCGGTCATGGCATGTCGTGGCTTTCTTAAGGGTTATATTAAGACCTGCCACTTCAAGCAGACCCTCTTAACTAAATCAAATCGTCTGGAAATAGCTAGAATAATAAAATGTCAGGGAATAAGAGGGTTAATACTCAGACTATATTTTCAGCTCTGGAAAGAAGTAAACACATGACACCATAGCCTAAGTACGGGTCACTGAGCATAAAAGGGCACTGGGGTTGAGGTGTGTGTGTGTGTGTGTGTGTGTGTGTGTGTGTGTGTGTGTGTGTGTGTGTGTGTGTGTGTGTGTGTGAAAGTGTAGTTGTGTAACAGTACTATACAGCCAGACTCAAAAACTTCACCCAATATTTCACCTCATCTCTTCTACTTTTTACTTCCCTCTGTTGCCTAATATTCCTAAGCTGGGAGAGGCTTCGTATGCTTCTCCCCCTAATCATTCCCTCTGCTACAATACAGGAAAGTGACGGATTCCCCCAAACCTCTCTCTCTCTCTCTCTCTCTCTAAGTGTTAAGTGGGAGCAGCAGAATACCAGGCAGAACTTTTATGTCTCTTAAGTGTACCTCGTTTCATTGTTGTTGTTGTTGTGATATTTACCTCACAACATGGTGAGGACACGGGCAAACATAGAGCCCGTCAGAGAAGTGGCATAAAGTAGCTCTCAAACGAGAGCATAGCGGTGACAAAAACTGCAAGACGAAGCAGCAAGGCAGGACAAGATCAGGCGTGGCTCAGCAGTTACGAGAGCAGTCTGGTGGCGATATAGTTGACGAGGGCAGCACGTGGTGGATCAAACCCTATGCCCTCACGGATGGCGGCTTCCTCAGATGGAGAGAGGGAGTTGGAGATGTATGCCTCACGGATCTTCTGATACAAAGTCTGATAGACGAGAGGCAGTGTATCTTCGTCGTTGATCGGATCCGTGAGGCAGCAGAGTAGCTCTTCCAGGTCCGCATCCGTGCGGGCATCGAGATCACGAGTCCCTGAGAGTGGTGGAAGGAGGGCCTCGATCCGGCGAGCAACGGAGGAGGGGTCGCTCTTGGTCTTTCCCCCTTTCTTCTTTTGTTTCTTCCTCTTCTCCTTAGGTGGAGGGGGAGAAGAAGAGAGAGCGATGGCGGCAGGCGGTGGTGAAGGTGGAAGAGGCTCCTCCACTTCGTCAGGAGCAGATGGAGAGGGCACGGAGGAGGGCTCCGCTGCGTCCA
Organism: Coenobita brevimanus; assembly: GCF_032717465.1. Taxonomy (NCBI): domain Eukaryota; kingdom Metazoa; phylum Arthropoda; class Malacostraca; order Decapoda; family Coenobitidae; genus Coenobita; species Coenobita brevimanus. Next base: position 116,218 of record NW_027643569.1, read on the forward strand.
GATGTACTAGAGGGACGGGGGACGAGACACGCTCCTTCTCAGCTCCTGACGAAGGGAGGTGGACCTCCACGACAGTCTCCCCATGCTCAATATCCATGGCCTGTGACGGTTCCGGATCGGTGATCGAAGGTTCAATGGTGGTGGCGCCACCACAGCCGTTTTCGCGGTGTCGTGCGAGGTGGTGGTGGCTGCTGTCGCCAGGCCTGACGCTCCTGACGAGGGGGGAGACGAGGATCGCGGGTGAAGCTTCGGGGAATAGCAAGGCGTGGAAGGCCGTTCTCCTCAAAGATCTGAGGAAGGTGAACAGCCAGAACCGCCTTGCTACCCCCACTAAAAGCCTCAGCCGTCGCGATACACATCGCAACTAGCGTGTTTGTGTTGCCAGCACTTCCAGGACCCTTTGGCTGGCGTCTCTGGGCAGGGTGACGCCGCCGTGCACGGGCAGAGCCCTGCACAGCAACACCACCCGGCCCAGTGACGTCCTTAGCTTCGGGACCCTTGGAAGCCTGTACAACACGAAACTCCACCGTCTCTCCCTCGGCAAGTGAGCGCTGGAAATGCCGTGGATTTGGTGCAACGATCCCAGAAGCGTGCACGAAAACATCAGCGCCAGTGTCCCGGCGTTTGATGAAACTGTAACACGATCTCACGTTGAACCAATTCACGGTTCCCTGGATGGAAGTGGCTCCTGGCGGCACGGATCTGCTGTTTGGTGCCCCCCTCAACGGGTCGCAGGCACGAGCAGAGTCGCTGGAAGTCTCGGGCATAGTGACGACTGGCCAGGCCAAGCTATGCAAGAGGAGTGCTCGTTTCATTCACTGTCCTAGAATTCGAGGATTGAGGGTGTGCGGTGTGGCTAATGTGGTACACAACCCTTTCACTACGAGTACTGTAATCTTATTCGTGCAATCTCCAGACGATTTTATCCAGCTTAAAGGGGATTTGTCGAACTGGAGGGGTTATATCTAGCCTTCATTAACCCCTTCGCCACTAAGGGTCTTTTCCAAGTTTAAAATCGTCTTGAGAGAGAGAGACAGACAGACAGACAGAGACAGAGACAGACAGAGAGACAGAAATAGACAGACAGAATTAAAATAAAACTGTGTCATCGGATTGAAGGAATTAACCAGTTTTTATGACCAACGCCAGACGATTTTATTCAGCCGAGGGACAATTTTTTATTTTTTTAAGCGTGGAAGAAGGAACTGCGGCTAAACTGTGGAAATCTATCTCTTATAAACTTTTTTTTTTCCTTTTCCGTGATAAATTTAACCCTTTCAATGCGGCGGGGTATTTTTTTATGCATTCGTGCTGGAGAGCAGATTTGACTAGTAACCAAGGAAACTCATTTCTATCTCTTAACTGAGGCCCACTGAATTTCACGCAACCACGACTTAGCATTCTCTTTGTGAGAGTGGTCTGGTTCCGTCAGATGAAAACAAACAGACTATAATAACAAGAATAAACTTAAAAAAAAGAATGGACATCACCGGGATTCAAGGCATTAACCCGGGAAGATTTCATTCAGTAGCGGGAAATTCGCATGTGTAGTAACAACGTGACTGAATCTGGCACCTCCCCGGACTCCCAGATACGATAGGATCACGTCTTTTCCGTTTTATTCTCGCTGGGCAGAAGAGAGCGAGGTAGAGGAGTGCTGTCAGGTGAACCCGTCTGACCTACGCTGAATACGTGGTTAGAAAGTCTCCATTAACCCCTTCTATATGCAAGCGTTTTTCAGTGTCGGTATATCGACCAGAAAGTCTCTATTAATCCCATCTATATGCAAACGTTATTCGGTATCTGTAAATTTGTTACAAGGCCCCCATTAGTCCTTTCTATATACAAACGTTTCTCGGCATCGGTATCTTCTTATCACCCACACGTTTTCATTCAGCTTAGACCAGGCCTCTTCTAATTTGTCTTCGAGTATTATAGTAAGATACCTGAATCTAGGAAAGGGTGGCTACAAATCTATTGTTTCCAGGTCATTCTATCCTTTGCCATCCCGCTTCCTTCTCTCCAGTTTACACCCCCCTCACTCATCTACCTCTCCACCCGACCCTTCCATCTCATCCTCGGTTTCTCCCCCACCCCCTCCACCTTCACTCCACTCACATACTCTCCTAGTCAGTCTCGCATTCTCCATTCTCTCTAAAAACACCAGCGCATCCACAGCGCCACCACAAAGTTCCATATCTTCTTTTTTGTGCCACTCTGTCTGCAGTAGTGAAGGAAATAATGCTCGGACTGATGGGATTAAGGCCTGTATTCTCGTAGGTTAAGGTGGCTCCCTGACACCTTATCCATAGCGAAATATTTTTCATAGTGTGCCTTACTACTCTCCTGTATATTGCGTATATCTTTTAAACACCATCATGGAAGGCAAAAATAACATGCAAGGAATTATTAATGAGATGCAAGCAAAAATAAACCGGTAAGGAAAAGGTGTTAGGGAACTTACTTACCTGACGAGAATACGCGACTAAAAAGATTATTCCGAATCCCAACTGATGCCAAACTCGAGGATGGACAGATGAACCCCCTGACTGCGATATGTTCCCTCCGCTAAGTATAAGGGTATGATGTTTGCCTCAGTGGAATACCTAGGTGAGTCCATGGCAGTGAGAAAAAGATACACACACACACACACACACACACACACACGCACACGCACACGCACGCACGCACGCACACACACACACACACACACACACACACACACACACACACACACACACACACACACACACACACACACTTAGGTCTGCTTGATCAACTCTCTGACCCTGGGGATGCCTTCTTCATTCCTTAATATTTTCTTCCAGTTTTATTCAACACAGGACAGACTTATAGAACAGGAAGAGATGACCCCTCCAGTACGACAGACCTTTCTTATGCTGAATAAAATCGTCTGGTAACAACAAGAATAAACAGGACGTCACCTGGATGCTGCAGCCAGGATTCAGTATTAAAATTGAAAGCGCAAATGTAAAGACAAGCTCCCTATTGGTTACGACAATTTTTGAAATACCTGATGAGGATAGGACACGTCTCACCTTTCCGTACCTCCAGTGAGGGATGTGGGCTAATCACCTTTAATTACAGGTGTCCCTTTAATTACCGTCAAATCATAGGACAGTACTTGACTTTCCCTTCGCGTTCCCAATTACAATACAATGGTCATGATCCTCTTTAACCAGAATTTACCTTTTTTACGCTGCTTTATTTTCTAACATAAAGCCTCTTCTACTGAAGGGATTATTCCAGCTGTAAAAAGCGAGAAACAAACAACAACTTTCCTAATAACATCCAGTAAGAGGCCGAGGTGCAATACACGCAATAAATCGCTGAGAAAAGGGAGCTCCAAAGTCTACACTGAAACCTGTAATATGGAACAAAAGGCGACACCACACTTACAAGCACACCAGGGAAATATACCGTAACAAGAGCTATACTGTAGACTAATGATGGTGGATTTTGGCTCGTACGCTACCACTGTCATTCAGAGTACCGTGAACTGGAATGTAGGTGACCGCGAAAAGCTTTTATTCGAGGTCTCTCTTCCTAAGCTGAATAAAATCGTCTGGCGGTAACAAGAAGGAAAATTGAAGTGATGTTCTCGGAATGGTTATGACGGAGACTATATTGCTCTAGCGTAGAAGGGGCAAACTAATCTTTGCTCATCTATCTATCTTTCAATCTATCTAAGGTGTAAGGAGAGATAGAGATTACCTTCCACTTTACGATGTGAGAAATGGAGCCTTTCTCTCTCTCTCTCTCTCTCTCTCTCTCTCTCTCTCTCTCTCTCTCTCTCTCTCTCTCTCCACCAGCCAGATAATATGATGTACTCGTCCGTGCCAAGTAAAGACAAACAACCGGGAGAAGACCGGCCACCTGCACCACTAGGGTACTTTTTACGAGTTATTTTTAGAAGTTTAATTTATAGTTACCTTAAATCTCTCTGCTTCACATATTTAAACTGTGGTGAAAGCTGTTTTCCAGTGGTACCAGATATCTGCCAAAACAACGACAAATGCTACAGAAAATAAGGGCCACAAATTTACCCTAGCCCTCTCGGATACGTTGTACGCCTAGTGACTGGACACTATAACTCGATCACGCTATCTCAGTCATCTCTCCTTTACTACCTTTTAAAGTTACAGACCGAGGAGAAAAGTTGACTTTTTTGCCTTGCAACAGGTTGCCGTCATCACCAAGAACTAACACAAGCAATAACGAACCCTTATCATCAGTAGTTCTGGCCAGTACTAGCAAAATCAAAGTGGTTCCGTGCAAGTGTCACCGTTCCCATCATCACCCAAGGACAGTACTAACACAGTACCTTGCTTTAAGCTCACATCATCAATATACTACGTTGCAATACAGGAAGGTTAAAATCTCAGAGTGGTGTGGTACGGGACAGCCAAAGTTTGCCCACATTCCCTACCGGTTGTGGCAATGTGGGCTGTTACATGAACTATTTCTATGTGATAGCAATATGAAGTACACAAGAAAAGAGTACGGGAAGGAAGGATATTCCCTGTCTCTGGGGAGGAAAGAGAAATACACAAGATACGACGCAATGCTGGCTGAGAAATTCCGATGAACCCTTGGTCATGGCTGTGCAGAATCAAATCATCAGTCATTATCGTCATCATACACACGACCAGATTAAAGTGCTATGGCCAAATACCTTGCAACTAGCTATGGGTCGACTTAATACCACATTGCTATAGGTCCACATCATCATAATATCATCATCATCATCATCATCACCATCATCATACTATCATCGACAATTTCAAAGCACACTACCTTGCAATTGGCTGTGGGTCGAGTTGATACCACTTGTCAATGGGGTCAGCGTTGATTAGCCTGGCCAGAGCCGCCTCCGTCAGTGTCACCAGCCCGTTCGTTCGTTCGTTCGTTCAAAGATTTTCCCCCCCCTGTAGAGGGGACCGGGCCATATATTAGCCCAGTTGGTGGGTTATGGGCTGAGAGTAGTTGTTTGTTCAGTCTTTTTTTTTTTTTTTTTTTTTTTTTTTAAGTTGGAGGGGGAGTGCTACGCACTACTTCAATGAGAGTGGGAAGGTGGGAGGTGGCAACAACTGTGGCGGCAGTGTTTCTAAGTATGCTTTCAGGTTTTGCTGCAGTGTGGGACCGAGGGATGTCGGGGTTTGGGTATCGGGAGCTTGTTCTGATGCGGGAAGTGGCTGGACAGCGGAGGAGGTAATGTAGGAGTGGGTAGGGCGTGATCATTTTGCAGTGTGAGCATTCAGTGGTGGGGTCGTTATCTGTGGTGATAAGGTTACTCCGGGACATGTATCCCAGGCGAAGACGGTGTAGGCGCGTAAGTGTTTTGTTGTCAATGGATTTGGTAATTTTTAGTGGCTTGTATTGTGTGGCCATGGCAAACCACATGGCAGAAGGTGAGCCCAGTTGTATGTGTACTTAGTGATCTTCGTGGTTGAGAGTGAGCGCCTTCTGTTTTATGGTGAGCTTGATGTGGCTTAGGCTGGTTGAAATGTTGATGTCAATGTGAGGGTGTTCAATGGCGCTCTTTGCGATCTTGTCGGCTTTTTCATATCCAGCTATGCCAACATGGCTGGGGACCCAGTGAATGGTGATTGATCCTCCAGTGTCGTGGATTTTTTGGGCGGTGGCTAGGATGTCAGAGGTTAATTGGATGTTGTCGGTATGGTGGGATCGTCGTAGCGTGTGGATAGCAGTTGCAGAGTCTGTGTGGATGATGACTGTGGATGCAGGGGCGTTGGCAAGGGCATCTGAAAGGGCGGCTGAGATGGCAGTCAGTTCAGCCTGTAGAGTGAAGGCTCCGTTGGTGATGCGAAAGCCACATGTTCTGTCTCCGCAGACGAAGGCAGCACCGGCTCTCGATGCACCAACGGAGCCGTCAGTGTAGTAGGTGGTGGAGTTCAGTGAAGTGAGGAGGGCTATGCGCTGGAGGCCCTCCTGACTGAGCTGTTGGGTGGGAGTTTGGGCTTTGGTTGGTGAGTGAGGGAGAAGGAGATTTAACAATGGGGTGTTCCACGGTGGTTGTGGATGGTAGGACGAGCTGGGTGTGTCGGAGGCTTGTGTAATGAATGGGTTGAGTTCAAAGGTGTGAATGGCACGTGCAGCAGAGTGTACCCAGTTGTTGGATAGTACCTCGGGGTGAAGGTTGGATGCGGCTCTGAGCCGTGGCAGGAGAGGAAGAGGGGATAGCCCAGTTTCGGGGTCGGCGCTCCACTGGCCTGCCTGTAGACCCCCGCCACCGCCACCATCTCCCTCAGTCTTACCTACGTCGCCAAGTCTCATCTCTTCCACCATCATCCTTGGACTTGAACCTCCTCTATTTGGAAGGTTCTCTGCTACCTTCTCAACCAGCTTGAAGGCTTGTACTCTTGTCGTAGCGAAAAAAATTGTGTCTTGTCCTTATATCTGCCGGAATCGTATTTATCCTTTCAGGTGAACCTCCTGTGTCTTGAAGGTTCTCTGCAACCTTCTCAACCAGCCTAAAGATGCTTCGTTGTAAAGAAATATACTAATGGAGTTTTAGTTACTTCTGCCGGAATGGTATCACACAATCGTCCTAAGCACTGATGTCGTCCCTCATTATCACGGAGCTAACAGAATCATCGACACTCACAAAATGTTAGGTAAATTCACTATTCTATTCCAGAAAAATACACTGCATGTAAACCATAAGGCTTTGAGGTGGGACCTCTGCAGGAGGGAAGGGGACTGGGTGAGACTTCTTCAGTGGGGTGAAGGAGGTTTTCGAGACTTCTGGAGGAGGAGTAGGCCACTGAATGAGACTTGTAGGTGCTCAAGGAAGCTTTTGAGACTTTTGCAGGAGGGGAAAAATACTGCTGTAGGTGCTCAAGGAGGCTTTTGAGACTTGTGAACGAGGGGATGGAGGCTTCGAGGTGAGACTTCTGCAGGAGAGTAAGGAAACGAACCACTAACACAGCCGCGACACTCTGTCCCTGGAGGGAGTGACAGGGGCGTCCGTCCTCTCTTAGCTCACTCGCGGTCCACACTGACTCCATTCACCACTGCGCTTCCTCGGCCCTCTCTCTAGACTTGGAGAATTGACGGCTAGGATGCTGGGTCGACATACATTTATAATCATTCTTTTGCCTTATCAACGTTCTCTGTCTCAACCAGAGTTTAGGACTGCTTACTTAATCCTTTGTCTTCACTTATATAACCACCAAACGTTTCACAATAAGGCAAGTTAATATTAAAAAGGAAAAAACATAAAACTAACACATAAAGGTGGGTTTAGCTGAGCTTGAGAATAAATTGGTTTTGGGATAAATAATTACACTGAGAAAGAGTGTCTGAGAAAGAGGTGGATCTGATTAGTATGGTAATAATGAGACAGCTTTGGGGTAGTCTATGGATAATTAAGATAGAAGATAAATAATAACTAAGAGAATAAATAGGAACTTCGATAATTATATGGTAAATGGGGGGTTTGTCTTAATGTGGAAATATATAAACAGGTTTGTGGGTTGGAGAAACAGAGGGCAGGACTCACCAAACAAAACCTTGCTAGTTTTATCACGGGGTTCATCTCATCACTAAATAGCCTTAAACATGTCTCCCTAGCCTTTCTGTGTGTGTGTGTGTGTGTGTGTGTGTGTGTGTGTGTAGACAGGTAGGTAGGTAGGTATTAAGACAGGCAGGCACGCAGGGACACACAGATAAGTGGGTAGGTAATTAGGTAGGCAGACAGGCAGGTAAGCAGGTATTATAGGCAAGTTAATCCATCCTAAACCTAAACTGAATCTTTTAAATGACTGTAATCTCTTCGAAAGGACTAAGAATTATGACCAACGCGCCTGATACACTGTTGATAACGAGTACTGTGCCATCTCAAGTCAGTCACGAGGTTATAAAAATATCACCCAATTCTCCTCTCAGCAACATACAGGGGAAGAGGCTTGATAACTGGGCACTGGTCGAGGGAGCTAGTGATTTGAGGTGCCAGTCATCGGTGTTGGTTAGTGATGTTACGGGAGCTAGTTTGGTGATGAAGCAGAACTGCCTCAAGAACACGAACACGATAACGAACACATGCACACACACACACACGCACACACGCACACACACACACACACACACACACACACACACACACACACACACACACACACACACACACACACGCACACGCACACACACACGCACAGTATAACCTCAGATGTGTCCTTTCCATATGCCTACAAACTTATGCCTCACCCTTTTTAATGAGGAGGACCGTAAGTCGAAGAGGCTGTGTATTTCAAGTGTACAATTTTCCTTCTTGGAATGATTATAACCACTGATGCTACCGGCTCTAAGTACAGGCTTGCGAGGATCCTAAGTGATTTGCCTGATAAGGGAAATTACAATGAGGAAAAGAATTAATGAAGGTAGGAGTGTGGAGGATATAAATGGGGGAAAGAATAAATGAAAGTAGGGAAAAGGAAAATATAAAAATAAAAATATAAACTGAGATGACATGAGAGAAAAGTGATACGATGCCTTTTGCTGATAAGAAATTCCAGCACCTTATTACATGGACTGAGGTAGCGAAAGGGAACTGGTCAAAGTTTTCCATTTTCTACTTACAAAATGCTGCTGTAAAGGACGCGCGCACGCACACACTCACTCACTCACTCTCTCTCTCTCTCTCTCAAAAGGAAAAAAAAGATGGACAATTAACTTATATGTCATGCCAGAACACAAAATGTATTGTATCACCGAAAACTCAAGAACGGTAGATTTTACAGCCAATAAACTGGAAGGGAAGTCTCAAAGAAATCGTTTTATTGCCCAGACGAAACACCTACAGCTTTTGATTGTGCCTTGAGGACCCGAGACCAATTTAAGAGACCGAGGTGGACCAGAATACTAAGAAAGTGTATCGCCTTTAATATGAGAGACTTTGGAGACGAGAGAAGTAGGAGAGGGCTTGAGATGAGAGGATTACTATTTCAATACGAGAGGCCTTTGGATAGGAGTGAAGCAAGACAAGGAAACTTCAGGTCAGAAAATTATCTATTTCAATACGAGAAACTGTGGAGGGGAGTGAAGTTAGAGAGGAAGGCTTGAGGTGAGAAAAGGGGGCGTGAGTTGCAGAGAAGGTCGCCATATGGAGGAGGAAAGGGTGACATGGAGGTGATTCATTTGTGGTCACCCCTGACGGGATTAAGGCATCTGGTGGCAGACAGGTAGACAGTTAGATTGATTGACTGACTGACTGATTGATTGATAAGTGAAGTTTGTATGGAAGACGTAAATTTGGACCAGCTTAAAGTGAGTGTACAGTAGAAATGGATGGTCGAAGTAGGTATACAGGACAAAAATCTACCAAGTGAAGGTGAAGGTAATACAGAAATGGGTGGCAGATGTATGCATGAAGGACGAGAAAATGGACCAGGAGATATATGTATGAAGGACGAAAATAATGGGCCAGGTTATTGTGAAAGACCTATAATTATCACAGTATAAAAAACAAGGAATCAATAAGCTTCAAGTACTGAGATACAAGTCCTTCAAGTCTAGAGAGAAGCCATAAACCACACACAGAGGCCAATTAAGGAAACTCGCCAATGAACGAGCAAGATGATGACCATAACCATTTTCGTAATAACTTTCCTTGTATATCTTGCACGTAGGTGGGTTTGTACAACTTTAAGATGTGGAAACTGTTTAGCTTGAGTGTAGATGTGTGTAGGGAGGGGTGCGCGCGCAAAGAAAGGGGGGGAGGTCATGTAATCTACTGGTGTTTGCACTTTGCTCATAAAAACACACTACAGAACTAATATGTGATGTTACAGCAGACCAACGTACATATCACTACTATTTAACCATCAATATACTTTCAGCTGGAGATCCACAGTCGCTCAGTGAAAGCGTTTTTGTCTCGTGATCTGTTTTTAGGGTAACTCAAACCAAGGCGGCCATTTAAAGAGAATCCTGATATTAAGTATTGTCATGTGGAGTCAAAATTCTCTGTCAGCCTTGCGTCCTACTTTCCGTATTTCTCACTCTTGTCAAATGAGAGTATCGTTCCTTCTGATACCTTTCTCTTGTGTGTTTCATATTGCTATCACAAGAAACTAGTTCATGTGGCACCCTTCCATTCCCTCAACTGGCAGATAGGTGTTGGAGGCTTTTTGCTCACGGACATACTTGCATATGTGATCACCCTGTCGGTTCATATTGCAGACTGACGGGATGAATCATTATAACACATTTACGTATCACTCTCACTACAGACACCCATCACCATTTGTGGTTCTGTGTTGCGTGCCTAACCTTGTAAGACTTAAGGCTTCCCAATGTGAGAGACATTAACCTGGTCCATATACTGTAATTGGGCAAAAACAACATTCAATTAGGCTTGCGTAATATTAGAGCTGTCCCGAACTGCAGAGGGTTAATAGTGGATCTGGCGTCATTCTCACTACAGAAACCCATCACCATTTGTGCTTCACCAGTATGTTGCGTGCGGAGGCTTCTATGACTAGAGGCTTTACTATGTGTGAGGCATTTAGCCGGCCCATAAAACCCAGCAAAAACAATATTCGATTACCTTCCGTCAAAGGACTCGTAACACTGAGGCGGGAATCGGTCATATACTGATGCAAATCGTCCCGAGTGTGAAGTATGGGATAAAAATTGGATGGGGAAATACTCGTTTCATTTAGCTGGATTCTGGGTAAGCTTTCATAAGGAAGATAAACAGTAAAATTATGGTGTATTCGCTGCTGTATATAGAGGAAAGACCAAAAGCAGAGTACAGAATCCCACTTGCAACATTCTGCCCCAAGACTTCTTCAGGAACAACACCAGTAGACAATGCTTCACTATTTAAATTGACCTAAGCCTGAATGGTGACCAGAACACAGGTACACAATCCTGCACTACCAGTCAGGCTTGGGTCTGTTTAAGGAGTGGAGTGTTGTCCAGTAATGATGTTCCTGAAGAAGCTTTGTGGGCGAAACGTTGACATAAACTGGTTCCTGTACTCTGCTTTTGGCCTTCCTTCGAGTATTAATATTGTTGCTGTCTTTGCTGCTTCCTAAATCATGTATTCGCGTCTGCCAACAAGTTGCTAAGTGAGGTGTGTGTGTGTGTGTGTGTGTGTGTGTGTGTGTGTGTGTGTGTGTGTGTGTGTGTGCGCGCGCGCGCGGGATGTTGAGCCGGCAGAGAGGACTAAACCAGAGAACGTCGGCTGCACGATCAGGCTGGACACGAATGAGAGGAAACTTTATCGCGGTCAGGTGGTCATCGACAGCTGGCGGCCGGCTCCTTTCTAGGTGAACCACAAAGAAGACATGTTGCAATCATGTCGTGGAACATCAATGGGGTTCGTACAAAGTTAGAAAAGCCCAATGTACTGTACTGGCATTGTTAATGAATTACGATGTGATAGGGTTGAATGAAGTGAAAACTAGTGATCGTATCTCTCTACCTGGCTATGTTTGTTATAGAGACACTGTGAGGTCAGACGGACATAGAGGGGGCACAGTGGTACTGGTAAAGCGTTGTTTACAGTCATCTGTCATAGGTGTAGACTGTAAAATGAAAGACCAAGTTTGGCTCAGATTGTCCCTATTGAGCACTGTGCTCTTGGAGTTTGTGTATATACCCCTACAGATTCGCAGTACTTTAATCCTAACAGTTTCAGTTATATACAAGAGAAAATCATATGTGGAAAAGAGGAAAATTGTAATGTTCTACGAATGGGAGACCTGAACACACGTTTTGGTACTGGTGTTCAAAGTATTTAGTGAATTTACTTGTCCCTGGATCTGATTATTTCACCTACCCTGAGATTCCTGAGCAAATTAATTTGCCTAATGAGAATGCAAATACTATGACTACTGTATGTGTAGAACAAAATTTAGTGGTGGTAAATAACTTGAAATATGGTGAAAAACATTATAAGAGCAATCTGACGTATAGGAAACATCTATCTATCTATATACCTAGGCTGCTTCCCCCATGGAAAGGGAGGTAGCCGAGACAGGACGACACACTCCACATTTACTCATCCATTCAAACAGAGTCATTCGCATCTTAGCCCCAAAGGGGAGAAGGGACAGATCCTCACCACACCACACCACACATGGGTCAAATGCACAGTGCAATCAGTGACATCCGCATCAGGGCCCGACAGCAGAGCTGGTTTACCCCTTTCACATCATAATAGACCCATCCCCTTACTCGCACCTGACCTGACTAGCTAATCAGACCAAATGCGGGAGAATATCCCTTCAGGGCTGCGTCATCATTTATTCATTCACAATTTCTCTCCATTTATTTTTGTCACGCACAGAAACATAATGAATGGATTTCTGAAGTAGATGTGTGTATTGCTTCTACCAATATATTAAACTGCATTTAAAGTTTCACTGTGAATAATGGTCTTGATATTCCATCGGATCACGCCCCCATAGCGGTTGCTCTGTCCCCCCCTGTGGTGGATAGGGTGTGCCTTGGTGTGCGGGCGGGTTCGCTTGGTGATCATGCAAGTTTGTATTGAAGTTGTAAGAAGAAGAAATCTCGGTTAAAACGTCCTATAAAGTTTTGTGATGTTCACATCGAAAACTTTATTGGGGACCTTTCTCGATTCGATATTCCCCAGTTTGATCCTGACATTGATACTAATGTGAGCCAAATGGCCGATATTTTGTACATTTGTGCTAGTGCCAGTCGGTGTGCTCAGGTGACTGTGCCAGAGGATGTCACAGTGAGCAGGTGGGAGAGACTCTTAAATGATATGGAGGTGTTGTATGCTGATGATTTGGTGTTGATTGCAGAGAATGAAAGGGAGGCGGAGGAAAGGTTTAGGAAGTGGAGAGATGGTATGGGGCAAAAGGGTTTAAGGGTAAATGCAGATAAAACAAAAGTGATGATATCTAGGGTTGGTGGCGGTACTGTCAAAGACGAGGGAGAGTGGCCATGTGCAGTTTGCCACAAGGGCGTGGGAAGTAATTCCATCTTGTGCGGTGTGTGTGATAAATGGGTGCATAAGGGATGTAGTGGTATCAGAGGTAGACTGCGAGATAATGCTGATTTTATGTGTATGGCGTGCAGAGGTGAGCAGGTGGAGATTGTCAGACGTAAAAGGATTGAACTTGCTGGTGAATCTCTTGAGTGTGTGGAAGAATTTTGTTATTTGGGAGACATGTTGTGTGCTGGAGGTGAGGCTGGAGCTAGCTCTGTGGCTAAGGTGAGAAGTGGTTGGAAGAAGTTCAGGGAGCTCTTGCCTCTCCTGACATTGAGAGGGCTCTCCCTACGTGCTAAGAGGTCTTTGTATGCAGCATGTGTTAGGACTGTAATGCTGTATGGCAGTGAGACCTGGGCAGTGAAGGAGGAAGATATTCACCGACTCAGACGTACAGAAATGACAATGATTAGGTGGATGTGCAGTGCGTCCCTGCATCCAAGGCCTGGTGGGGCTGGGTTTACGATGGAAGAGTTGAGAGGTAGGATGGGACTGGAGTGTATTGGTGTTGAGATGAGGAGAGGTAGATTGAGGTGGTTTGGGCATGTGGAGAGGATGGGGGATGATAATTAGGTGGGGAGGGTGAGGAGTGTTAATATTGGGGGTGGGGTTATGAGGGGTAGACCGAGAAAAACATGGGACGAGGTCATTAAGTGTGACCTTAGGGTTAAGGGACTGAACAGGGAGGCTGCAATAGATTGTGCAGCGTGGAGAGCCGCCATTAGGTGACCAAGGCCGACACATGCAAGCATGTTGGAGCCTTTAAAAACGAAAACGAAAAGGAATATGTAAGTCTTTGTCTGACCTTTCACCATATATGTCTGCCTGATTCGCCACGGCTACAATATATCATCTTGCCTGGTCATTACTTACAGCCTCGTATCTGCATAATATACCATGAAATATTGTAGCTGGCGGACCGTGGCAGGAAAAAGAGAGAAAAAGAGGAGGGATAAGAAAAAGAGCAGAGAGTAAAAGCAAAGAGAACAGAGAATATGAAGAGAGCTGAGAATAAAAGGAAAAAAGCAGAAAGGCTGAATGAGGCCAGAAAAAGAGTGAGAAAAACGAAGAACGACAAGAAGAGCACAGGGCAAGAGAACAGTAAGGCTTGGATAGGTGGTTCGGAGGCTGATGAGGACTGTGAGGAGTGCTAAAGTAAACGCAGACTTGACTACGTGGTTCAGAGGCTGAAGAGGGTTATGAGAAGACCATGAATGATTTGAGAGAGTTGTCATTGTATAATCAGACAGGACGTGTACAACTCCCAATATGGTGTGTGTAATAAGCAGTAAAAAGCCTTGCACGAGGGAGGTCGGGAAATATAAACGTGCTATTGACACATCACCAATAGGAGTGTAATAGATAATAAACACCTTGCACGAGAGGGAGGTAGGAGGCTTTAAAAACATACCATTGACAGATTACCAATACGACTAGTATAATAGACTCCTATGTAAAACACACGAGTAAACACCCATGCCCGAGAGGTGGGGAGCTGTAAACACATACCAGTGATGTTACCAATTGGACGAGTATAATAGACAGTACACATCCTTACTTGAGAGGAGGCGGAAAGCTTCAGAAGCATTCCATTGACATATTAACCTCCACATTAAGCAAAGCACTGAGATATCTATTAACGCTTGCCATAAAAGACTGAACCTGAGTCTGTTATCTCGCAGCCACATACGAAAAGACATAAAACAAGGCATATCCAACGACTTTCAGTACAGCAACGTCTCTTCAACCTTATTCTTACTTCAGACGACTTTATTCAACTTGGGCAAGATATCTGTTAATGAAACTTGGGCAGGATATCTGGTACACAAGGCTGTATCTACTGCCATCTTTCTAGTTCTAGTATTTTCCACGAAGCTCTTATACAATCGTCCAGAGAGAGCTAAATAAACTAAAAACATATGCTATACTAAGGAAGAGGGAATCGTAACTATAAAGGACGCTATTCTTAAGCAGTCCACCCTCAGTCACATGAGAACCCAAACGTAAAAACGAAGTTTTAGTTACACAAGGCACACACAAAATATATAAAATAGACGAAACACGAAGCGAGCACACACACACACACACACACACACACACACACACACACACACACACACACACACACACACACACAAAATCACGTTCACCTCCTATGATGTTTGACATTGGAAGGACCGACCAACAAAAGACCGAGCCCAGTCTCAACTAACCTATCCATATTTGCTCAAACTGAACACTGCCTAACCTCGAATGACCTAATCCAACCCAAATCAACCCAACCTAATCTAACTTAACCTCACCTAACCCAGTCTAATTGTATTTAACCTCACAATCTCACATAACCTTCCCATACCTAACCTAACCAATTCTGACGCAGCCTAACCGCATCTAACCCTACCTAATCCTACCCAGTCGCACTTAACCATACCATACCCGACCTAACCCAACTCAGTCAAGCCTAAAATGACCTAATCCAATCGAACCTAACCCAGCCTAACCCAACCAAATAAAACCCAACCCAAAATCTATCAAAACCGACGTATTCTAAAGCAATCTAACCTAATCCGTCTATATCTAGTCGAACTGAAGCCAACCCAACCAAAAATTACCTAATCAGACCAAACCCTGCCCAAAGTGACCTAACCTAACTTTCGGTCGCCCATGAAATCGCTTTATAAGAAATTATGCTCTCTGAAAGTCTACGGGTGTCACATTCCAAGTTTCGCCTGTTCTGTGTACACGTAAAAGTGTATGTGTGTGTGTGTGTGTGTGTGTGTGTGTATGCGTTCAGGGATAACTAGATGTATTTAAAGATATGGCTATGTATATAGAAATAGAACTTTGTGTGTCGGGTTATGGATATGTATGTGTTGATGAATCGACGTTTGTGAAGATGTTATCGTGTATGAATGAGTGAATGTGGGGCTACGTGTGTTGAGGTGGAACAACTTTTGTTAATGTGAGGTTGGGGTTACGTAGGTGGAGGTACAGCTGCGTGTTAAGGTTACATATGTAAAGGAGTGGGTGTTTGTGTGGAGGGATGGCGTGTGTCCTTGGAGGCGAGGCTATGCAGAGCTATGGCTGTGTGTCTGGAGGTGTGGTAGGATGCTGGTGTGGTTCTATGTTACGTTGTCTTTGTCTTTATGTCTGTGTTTTCGAACGTGTTCATGTGTGTGTGTGTGTGTGTGTGTGTGTGTGTGTGTCAGGCTGACCATGGCGGCTAACACACCAACAAGTAAACACATTAAGAGTTTAATTAATAATTCTGTTGATGATGTTAAAGTCGGCATTGAATCTTTAAAGCAATCAATTTCTAACTCTACATCTTCTAGAAGCCTAATTTATAATGTGCTGAACCCTACCTTAACAGTTCACGAGATCTATAAATGTCGTGGTAAAACTAGTGAGGTATACAGAATGGCATTTAGTCGGCTGCGGGTAGTCATAATCTGGCTATTGAGACGGGCCGTTGGAATCGGCGTGGACGGGGACGTCTCCCGGTAGCAGAGCGGTTCTGTCCATGTGGTGCTGTGCAGAGTTGCATGTACTGGAGGTGTGTCCACTGACTCAGCACATACGTACAGACGTCGGAATAAGTTGGTTTCCTTTTCCGTGTTTGTAACACTGCTCGATTGAGAGGTATCCCCTCCCCCTCCCTTCCTCATGGTCCCACACTCCCACCCAACCCCCCCACTTTTCTCTCCGCCCCATGACTCCACCCGGTACCCTCCATACTCTTGCTCACAGCCAGCTAGGGGTTTCTGTACTTCAAGCACCTCTCTAATTACGTGTAGTCCGAACAACTAATAAAGGAATAGTACAGTACATATAAACCAAGTTAGGAGAAGATTCACTACACACACACACACACACACACACACACACACACACACACAGAAATAAATCTGCTGTGATTAAATATTGCGGTAGTAGACACCTCTTTTACACACACACACACACACACACACAAACGCACAGAGAGAGAGAGAGAGAGAGAGAGAGAATTAGTCTTGTGATTAAATGTTACGGTAGTAGACACCTCTTTGACATACATACATACATACACACACACACACACACACACACACACACACACACACACACACACACACACACACACACACACACAGAATAAATCTGCTGTGATTAAATGTTGCGATAGTAGAAACCTCTTTTACACACACACACACACACACACACACACACACACACACACACACACAGAATAAATCTGCTGTGATTAAATGTTGCGATAGTAGAAACCTCTTTTACACACACACACACACACACACACACACACACACACACACACAGATAGATAGATAGATAGAGAGAGAGAGAGAGAGAGAGAGAGAGAGAGAGAGAGAGAGAGAGAGAGAGAAAGAGGAGTTACAAGGAAAAATTAGGATCTAAATAACTATGCAGCTCATACCGTGGAGATACTTCTTGTTTGCCTGGGAATGCATATCCAATTCACATTTATTCTAGTGTAAGATCCTGCCGATGAATCCCTTAAACTTCTCTACTGTAATGTTAACAACGTCCATGTTGAGTCAGTTCCACATGTGGAGCTGATCTTGCACGTGAAAAAGTTTTCACGTAATTCCGCCGGTAATTTTTTTCATTTACAGCTCCCAACCATGGTTGTGTGCCGAGTCCGTGTTAAGAGTAAGCAACTTTCTATGTAATGATTGTGAAACCCAGGGGCGTACCTAGAGATTTAGGGGCCCGGGGGGTTAGGTTCATTGTGGGGCCCCCCTCCCGCAAAGAACCTAGCCCCCCTAATTCTCAAAACTTATCTAATATCTCAGCCGGGATTGTCGGGATGATAAACATATATATTTTTAAATATTAATAAAAAAAACTTATAAATTTTTAAGTTTTTTGGGGGCCCCCCTCAATTGGGGGCCCGGGGGGCAGTTTCAAACAGCCCCCCCCCTCTCAGGTACGCCACTGGTGAAACCCATTCAGATTTTAAACACTGTAATGAGCTGACCCCGTTGTCTACGAGTTTCTACTAAAAAAGTCCCACAGCCCTCAGGCGAAACTGATACCTTAGTCTCCTGAACTCTTTTTAAGTCCTTGTATGTCGACCAAAATTCCACAGTAACTGAGGAAGTGGCCGTATTATGGAGATATAGACTGTGAGAATAATCTCTTTATTCCTAGAGAGAGAGAGAGAGAGAGAGAGAGAGAGAGAGAGAGAGAGACTTGGAATGACAAGAACAATCAGGAGAAATAATGATAAAAAAAAGTGGGTGAGAGGAGAAACAAGCTGAGAAGAGGAAAACACGCAGGTGAAAAAATGGAACAATGTTATAGAAGTGACGCAGGGACGGAAGCGCACACACACACACACACACACACACACACACACACACACACACACACACACACACACACACACACACACTTTCTGAACATTTGTCGACCTGTCTGTGTACTGCCCCTCCCCCTCCCTCTCTCTCTCTCTCTGGATCCTTTGTCTCATCCCCAGTTTCCTTTTCCCTCCTTCCCCTCTTTATAGCAATCTGCTCAGTCCCTACCTTCCTCCCTCTCTTTCCTTTCCTTCGTCTCTCTTCCCCTCTGTCACTCCCTCCTTACCTCACTCTTCTTTCTTCCTCCCTGTGTCATAACTTTGTCTTACTTTTTACATCCGTTACATGTGTTATCTTTTTTTTTCATTACTCTCTCCTTATTTCTTTACTTGTACTAAATCCATGTCCTTCACTGCTTTCTTTCCCCAGTAATAACTGCGTGCTCATTTTTCTCTTTTCTTTCTCCGTCTCTCCTTGTCACCCGAAATCTCTTCTTCCACTCCGCTCTTGCCACTGTCTTTCCCTCCCTTCCTTCCTCCCTGGCCCTTCCCTTGTCTTCCCTTCTTAACATCCCCTTCCTTTTTCTTGCCGTAAAAATTAACCTATTTTCTTCCCACCCTTAATCTCTACTTTCCGCAAATTTTTCTAATTTCTCTGTTTCTCTCCCTCCCTTTTTACATGAATGTCATTCGTTTTACTCAGCCTCAATGCTTTCGTCTTATCCTGCTTAGTTCTCTCCCTGCGTCCTTGCCAGAATAACACTTTTTTCCTACTCTCTGTTACACTGCCTTCTTTTCTAATTTTCCTCATTATCGTTCTCAGTATTCCGTTCCGTAGCTTTCTTTCCCACTTTCTTTTTTATTATCCCTGTTTCTGTGGTTGCTCCATGCCCATTTCCTCTCAGCTGTCTCCCCTTTTGTCTCTACTTCCCTGTCTCCCGGCCTTTCGATTCACATCTCCCTTTTCTCTTTCCCTTTCACACTGCTTGTATCTCATTTCACCTCTCACTGTCACTTCTCACTCTCTGTCTCTTTTCTTAACTCTCGTTGCTCTTTCCTTGCCTCTCCCCTTTTTATTTTCTTCGTAACTGCCCTTTCACATTCCAAATTGTTCCATTCGCTCCCCCTCTGCGCCTGTCGCTCCGTCTTTTAACTCTCTCTCTCTCTCTCTCTCTCTCTCTCTCTCTCTCTCTCTCTCTCTCTCTCTCTCTCTCTCTCTCTCTCTCTCTCTGTATGTGTGTGTGTGTGTGTGTGTGTGTGTGTGTGTGTGTGTGTGTGTGTGTAGTAAATCTTCTAACTTGGTTTATATGTACTGTACTATCCTTTTATTTGTTGTTCGGACTACACGTAATTAGAGAGGTGCATGAAGTACAGAAACCCCAAGCTGGCTGCTAGCGAGAGTACGGGGTCGGAGAGAAAAGTGGGGGGGTTTGGTGGGAGTGTGGGACTATGAGGAAGGGAGGGGGAGGGGATAGTTCTCCATCGAGCAGTGTTACAAACACCTTAGTCCACGGAAAAGGAAACGAACTTATTCCGACGTCTGTACAAGATATAACTTTACTTCCTGGAGTCAAATCATTGGTGACGATGCTCAGTTTCCTATTGAGGAGATAGTGTATAAGGTCCTTTCCTGTTTTGGCTAGTGTGTACTATAATGTTTACCATAACCTATGTTATTTAAAGTGTATTTAATTCATTTTGTATGCTCTTATTCTAACCATGATATATCACTGGGAAATTTTTCTCGTAAAAAACGTGATTGGTGACATTGTAGTTACATTTCTAATCAGAAGTGTAATGATTTCCATCTTTCATTAAGGCTATATAGATGCACTGATCAACCCTTTAATACTTCGCTTGTTTTGTGGACCATAATTGTTTGCTAATATCTGATGTACTGCTTATCATGTTAAGGTTTACTGTTGCTTGAAATCCTGTATGTGTAACTGGATATTGTGGTCAATAAATACTTACTTACTTACTTACTGTGTGTGTGTGTGTGTGTGTGTGTGTGTGTGTGTGTGTGTGTGTGTGTGTGTACAAAACGATATTAACCAGCCTTATGCAAAAATATACCGTTAAGAAAATCTTTCACTAGTGGGAGGTGCCTGAGTGTTACCATGGCAACCTCTCACA
This sequence comes from Coenobita brevimanus, assembly GCF_032717465.1. Taxonomy (NCBI): domain Eukaryota; kingdom Metazoa; phylum Arthropoda; class Malacostraca; order Decapoda; family Coenobitidae; genus Coenobita; species Coenobita brevimanus. The sequence goes on from NW_027643569.1 coordinate 136,686, forward strand.
CCACCAAAGTTACATACACACACTACCCCATTAGCAAATTCCACTAGAGAGCATTGTGTGTGTGTATGTGTGTGTGTGTCTGGTGTGTGTGTGTGTGTGTGTGTGTGTGTGTGTGTGTGTGTGTGTGTGTAGGCGAATGTGTTGTGAGTGGAGGGGGGGTGGGGGTTGTATAGTTTGATGTTTTTGCTGTGTGTGTGTGTGTGTGTGTGTGTGTGTGTAAGCTCACTACTCATCAAAGGACCTTGGTAATACATAAGAAGACATGCTATTAAAGTTGCGGCACAAATATATTTTAATGTGCTATGATGTCAACTTCACTCAAAACAACGCCACGCTTCTTCTCCCCTTTCCTGTCTCCTTGCCATGCGCCTGTCTGTCTTCCGTCTGTGTGTTTTTCTTTCTGCCTGTCTCGCTATTGCAAACCACAAACAACTCTCAACTGTCGACAACTTCCTAGAATATCATAGTATCCTGCATTATACTACTTTTTTTCATGGTAACTTGACCCAGATTTTCGTCCTTTTGCCGCTTACTTCACATGGGCCATTGACAGAAAAGGGCAGCGCTACGGCTCCTCTTCAATGGCACTTTTTAGTGACTTACATATTCTAGTATTAATCTATTGCTACAACTCAGTATTCAAGTTGGAGAGATGATAATTTTAGGCCAAGTTTGAGTAAAATGGGTACAGAATTAATAAAGTCAAACAGCATACCTTTGGTGGGTGCAGTGGGAACAAGGCGACAGATCACAGACAGGAGGACAATGGCGGGATAATGCAGCAAAATCTAACCACCAGCTTATGAAGTGACGCCAACAACACTCGCGTCACACAATCGGTTGAAACACCCGTCCACTTTATCACTAAACACCTGTGGTTCTGAAGTATGATAACAGAAAATAAAATAATCGCGTAGACGTTATGTAGGCTACTGATGCACTCTCTCCACGGAGTCTGCTTCTGACGTTCTGTTTATTGCTTGTTCATCACAATGCTTCGAAATTGATGAGCCTCTCACTCGGACATGACGGCTGACTGAACCTTTATCCTTGTCTTGTACCCCTGACCTTTTACTGAATGCTATAAAAAAAAAAAAAATTACTTCATCCTAACCTAACTCAAAGTCTAATGACAGAGATAATCTGCTCGCTTGACTTCCTCGCGCACCTTTTGTGACGCAACAGATTAAGTCGGGGTGGCCCTATTCAGAGAGAGCAGTAAAATGGATGGGTAACTGCGAAAAATTAGTCACTGTCCGCTGACTCTTCCTGCTTGGATTCCAGCGACAACGTTCCCAAGTTCGTATGAGTTTGTATAGAACGGTAAATTCAAAATCTAAATAAAGAAATAAGATAATCTGCTGACTTTTCCTTATAATCTTGCTAACAGACAGGCTGGCAGGCAGGGAGGCAGAAAAGGCAGACAGGCAGGCGGTCAGGCAGGCAGACAGACTGATAGATAGATATATAAACCTGGCCAAACACATAACTTCATCGAGCTTTCTCGGTTGACTGTAATAACATCCACTAGTAGCAGAAACAACGATTTTTTTTTTTTTCCCTGGGCGCTTTTCTGATTACATATTTTGTTTTCAGCCATACTCGTACCAGATCACGTCAGTTAACAATGATGTGCGTATCTGAGGATTAATAAAGCTTTAGTTTCACTCTGTATATGAGAAAAAAAGGCAGTGAAAACATCGATAGTACCCCCAACAGTCTAATACCACAGCCTTTTCCAATTCTCCTCTGTCTACGTTTTTTCCTTTAACCATTCTATTCCCCAAATGGAGAGTTGTGGCAGACTCCTGTATTTCATAAACTAGCATGTTATTCGTTCCATGTACAGATTATTATGCAAAAATCTAGATCGTCATTGGCCACGAGATTTTGAAGTGATGTAGGGGCTGAGAACCCTCTATCTTGATTGCTTTTGGGCTGGGAGTTTCCTGTTAGTTAAGATTAAAAAAAGGTAATTACACAAGATACCAGTTATTTATTTGATGACATGCCCTGATGAGGAGAGAAACTCAGACATAATTGTATTTCAGGTTTATTTGTATCAACATCTACACTTCGTGGCTTTGGAAAGACAATGTTAGGTAGTTTCGAAGACTGGTGAGTAGAGAGGGACTGGCGGGGATGTGTGGTGGTGTGGGGCGGGATATGGTGACACACTGCAGTAAAGAAATGCCACATAGCTCTCTGTTGGCTGCTCCTGTTACTGGCCGTTCGTCACCCCTGCGAAAGGAATAATATCTTAGTTAACCTTCACTGCCACAGATCTTTAGTATTAAATAAAATCGTCTTGAGACAGTACGAATAAAATAAAAAAAGTATGATGTAGGATTCATTGGGGTAATCATATCACAACCGGGGTCATCTATGCCATGTTGTACTGCATGTGACTTTGGTGACGCGGGTGACGCTAAGCACCCGTGCACACGTCAGTCCTGGCAACACCCTTCACTGGTGCACTTAGGGTACCAGTGCAAGGGGCCAAAAGAACACCGCGGCAAGGTCTGACTGATGACATGATGAGTGACATTATCTGGCTACCCCACACCACCAAGACATGTCACTCAGCAAAACCATACAGGTGATGGAGCACGAGGAACCTACCGCACTCAATGTAAACATGAGAAGGCCAAAGACACAACACATACGGTAATGAAGAGACCAACACAGCGGCAACTGAGCAAAATATCGGAGGTGGCCGACTACTTCAAGGATTAATGGATATGATTCCAAGGTGGCGACCATCATCCACTCACTTGATGTAGTACTGCCTACTTCGTCCTTTACCTCTATCATTCTTTTTCTGTGTCTGCTCTCCTCTCTTTCTATTTCTCACCAGCATCCACTCACTTGATGTAGTGCTGCCTCCTTCTTCCTTCACCTTTATCATTCTTTTTCTGTGTCTGTCCTCCTCTCTTCCTATTTTTCCCATCTTTCCTGTCACTTTTTGTTACTCCTCTTTCCTTTTCAGGTGGCTTTACATTGAGTGACAAGCCTAATGGTTTCCTGTAAGCCAGGAAACCATTTACAACGCTGGGTGGTAACCATATAACCAACCCATACGTGTTCCTTAAGTGTCAACAAGTGGGTTGGCGGAGGGTTAGTGCCCCTCCCCGTAAAACAACTAACTCAAGAGACAAACGGCCACCCCTTGCCGGATTATGGCGTCTGGCGATAGATAGATAGATAGGTACGGGATTAAGGCGTCTGGCGATAGATAGATAGATAGATACGGAATTATGGCGTCTGGCGATATATAGATAGATAAATATATAGATAGATGAGGGATTATACCGTCTGGCGATAGATAGATATATAGATAGATATGGGATTATGGTGTCTGGCGATAGATAGACAGATGGATAGATAGGGGATTTTGGCGTCTGGTGACAGATAGATAGATAGATAGGGCGATAGATAGATAGAAAGATGGATAGATATGAGATTATGGCGTCTGGCGATAGATGGATAGGTACAGGATTATTGCGTCTGGCGATAGATAGACAGATAGATGGATAGATACGGGATTCTGGAGACTGGCGATAGATAGATAGGACGAATAACTGTCTATCTATCTATCTATTGCCAGACGCCTCAATCCTGCAAGGAGTGGCCATAAACAAATCGCCTCCATGTCGCCCTGTCCCCCGCCATTTCACTGCCCTGCTCCCAGCTCACATCCCCCTCTCTCATACACCTCTCCACTCCATCCTTTCATCTCATCCTTGGCCTCCCCCTCCCTCTCTCCCCCTCCACTTCACTCATATACACTCTCCTCGTCAGTCTCTCACTCTCCATCCTCTCCACATGGCCAAACCACCTCAGTGTGTTTCTCCTAACGCTTCCTATCACATCCACATCCACACCACAACGCTCCTTCACTTCCTCATTTGTCAGTCTGTCTCTCCATGTAACTCCACATGCTCCTCTCATTTCTTTTTTTATGCAAGGAAGAAGGAACCAAAGGCCAGGAGCCGGGAAACCGTTCCTTCAAAGAAAAAAAAAACAAAACAAAAAAAACAATACAAAGGAGAGCCAAATTCAAGATCCGTTTATTTCGAGATGCCTGGACACACTGCGTCTGAAAGACTGGAGATCATAGGATGTAGGAAATACAGACAGAGGGAGACAGTTCCAGAGTTGACTTGTTGCATAAATGAAGGACTCCCTAAAGCATCCTAGTGAGATATACCACCTTCCCCTCCCTCTATAAAACAACGATAATAAATACAAGGAAATTATAGTATATGTAAAGACAGCGAGGAAAACTATTTAGTATGTGTTTGTTTATGTAGATGCATTTCTGATGGATTGATAAGTCTATAGGAAGTTGTTACATAAGAAGATGGAGGGTGAGCGGTTCTTCACATCCCTATCTATCTGTCTATCTATTGCCAGACGCCTTAATCCCGCAAGAGGTGGCCGCAAACAAATCGCCTCCATGTCGCCCTGTCCCCCGCCATTTCATTGCCCTGCTCCCAGCTCACCCCCCCCTCTCATTTACCTCTCATCTCCATCCCTCCACTTCACCTACATACACCCTCTTAGTCTTTCATTCTCCATTCTCTCCACATGTCCAATAAGGCTTAAAGATACAGTAATACACAACTCTGTACGGTAAGTGTTATGCACAACTTTGTTTTACTGTTTACATAGAACTTTTCCTACTTGTTTTATATATTTGCTTTAGAATCCATTGTCATTATACAGTGAACTACGCTATGTTGTAGTTTCCTCTTTCTTGCTTTACTATCCTTATCCATCAGCGTGTAGAATTAGATCTCGTAGTCATAGTCTACTCTGTAACAAAAAGCCTCGAAAGGATCATAGGGTCTGTTGCTGTTTGCTGTTCTTTGTATTCCTTTGTACTCCCTCCCTCTTCTCTCTCCTCCCTCCTGCCTCACATCCCTCCCTCCCTCCCTCATCCCTCCTTCTCAATCTCTCCCCCCCTTTCCCTCCCTTTCTCCCTCTCCTTCCCACCCTCTCTGCCTCTCCTTCTCTCCCTCTCTGCCTCTCCTTTCCACCCTCTCTGCCTCTCCTTCCCTCCCTCTCTGCCTCTCCTTCCCCACCTTAACACCATCTTGGAGGGCGAGGGCTATGGCATTATCCCCAGCTGACCCCTCCACCTCCTCTCCTCGTCTCTAAATGGGTAGCGTGTAATTTTTCCCACGTGCAGGTCCGTCGCTTATTTGTTTTTCCACATCAGCAGACGATTTCCACGGAGCGGTAACCCTGTCAGCCTGTCTGTCTCTCCACGTAGCTCCACATTCCTCTCAGATAACTTACAGTGTTTCCACACCACTTTTCACACAAATAAAGATTGGTTAGGAGAAACACACTAAGGTGGTTTGGCCATGTGGAGAGGATGGAGAGAGTGAGACTGACGAGAAGAGTGTATGTGAGGTGGAGGGGCGAAGATGGAGGGCGAGGCCAAGGATGAGATGGAAGGATAGAGTGGTTTTTGTTTGTTTTGTTTGTTTTTGGCTTAATGGCCATCACCCTCTATTCGGGGTATTAGGCCAGCCGAGTTTTATGATGAAAGTACTGGTCACTCTCTCACCGCGCACACCGCCGATCTAGGGGGCCGGCCGAGGTGGGAGCATGTGATAAAATGCTCTAAGATCGGCTAGACGCACCTCCTCCCTCCTGACAATCAGTACACGTCTTATGTTCTCACCCCGATCGTCAGCCAGGAGCAGATCGTAGAGGGTGGTATATGTTGTTGCTCCGAGCTGGTACGATCGGGTGTGAGCGCTGAGAGGCAGATGGTGTCTATAGGAGGCTACGTCTAGCCGATCCTTAAGATCGATAATAGGAGGGCGAGATGGGGTGCCCTCCTCTGTCTGAGGAGTAGTGGACTCCCCGACTTCCTCCTCGGCCGAGGAGCCGGTCGACGCTTCCTCGGCCATGGAGGCGGTGGCAGACGAGTCTCGCTCCTCCTCAGACATTGCTGGCTGCTGGTGTACTTCCGCCGTGGTCGTAGCCGTATCGTTAGCCGGGGTCGGGGCCGGGTCGTCAACTTGAGAGGTCGTCCTTCGGTTGAGGGGAGCCTCCAGCCTAAGCCTCTTCCTCGGAGTCTGGCGAGGAATAGTTGGACGAGGCTTACGAGCCTGGCGCTCCCGTCGGCGAGGGACAGTATGTACATCACGGACGAAGCACTCGGGGATGATAAGGTTGGGCAGCCCATTCTCCTTGAAGATCTTTGGAAGGAGAACACGCAAAGCCACCTTATCACCCCCACAAAAAGCCTCCACCGTCGCGATGCACATCTCGACGACGGTGCTTACCTCCCCTGAACACCCCTGATCCCTGGGCTGGTGCCGCCAAACCGTGGGACGCCGCCGTGCATAGGCAGAGCCCTGCACGGCAGCCCCTCCCGGTCCGGTGACGTCCCTAGCCTCAGGACCCTTGGGCGATCCAAAGAGGACAAACTCCACCGTCTCGCCGTCGCCTAGGGAGCGCTGGAGATGCCGTGGATTTGGTTTAGCAATCGCCTGACGGTGCACGAAAATATCAACACCAGCATCGTGGCGTTTGATAAAACCGTACCCCGCCCGAACGTTAAACCAAACCACAGCACCTCTGATCTTCATCTGGGTCGTAGAAGGCCGAGGCCTGCTGTCTGCCCCCCTCAACGGGTCGTGAGCAACAGCAGGAGAGGTTGCAGCAGGAACGGGATCTGGACGTCCACACACTTCCATGGTTCGTCGCTCTCCGATAGAGTGGAGAGGTATATGAGAGAGGGCGGTGTGAGCTCGGAGCAGGGCAGTGAACTGGTGGGGGACAGATCGACAAGGAGGCGATTAGGTTGTGGCCACCCCTTACGTAATTAAGGCGTGTGGCAATACTGTAGACTGATAGATGGTTCAACTGAAAGAACAGGCAGTATCAAAGAACTGATGAACAATATCCTGCCTCACCTTTGTTCATCTCGGCAAGATGGGCAAGCTGTTGAAACACTATCAACACTGAGAATAGACACAGCTCGAGCGTCCTTCCCCTCTCACGGTTAGAGGGTGACTGACGGGATTCGAAGCTTCTCTAGGTCGAGATAAATTATTTGTTTTTATTATGCTGATTAATGTTTACCTTTAGTATTATTCCTATCTATATATCCATCTATAGTCAGACGCCTTCATTTGCGTAAGGAGTGACCACATACAAATCGTCTCCATGTCACCCTGTCCCCTGCCATGTCGCTACCCTCCCCCCATCTTACACCCCCCCGTTTATGTACCTCTCTACTCCATCCCTCCATCTCTTCTTTGGTCTCCCCCTTCCTCTCCCCCCACCATCTCACACACATACACTCCTAGTTAGTCTCTCACCCTCCATACTCCCAAGTTACATCCCCCGCTCTCTCTTATAGGCCCTATCCTACCGCTCTCCTCCATTCCACCATCTCCTCCTCGGTCTCCGCCTCCCTCTCCACCCTCCACCTCATTCACGTACACTCTCCTAGTTAGTCTCTCACCCTCCATACTCCCAGCTATAGCAGTACAGGGCCTCCGACTGTTCAACTGTATACCATGAGGATTGGGAGAATATTCGGGCAGCCTGGAAACATTCAAGAATGACCTAGGGCAGCAGCACTAAACTACATCACAGGAAATGACGTGTGTGTGTGTGTGTGTGTGTGTGTGTGTGTGTGTGTGTGTGTGTGTGTGTGTGTGTGTGTGTGTGTGTGTGTGTGTGTGTGTGTGTAGTTGTAGATGACAGTGGTAGGGAATGAAGAAGAAGTGGCGTTGGATGTGGTGGTTGTGTAAAAGGAATGTTTTGTGTGTGTGTGTGTGTGTGTGTGTAGTTGTAGATGACAGTAAGTAAGTAATAAGGACTGGCACCAAGCCCAAGAGGAGTACATGGCACTAAAACCGCTGCATAAAAAATGACGGGTATGCTATGGTGGAATAAAGGTAGAGGGGAAGACGGGGAAGACACTAAATGTGAGGCAAGATACGGGTTTGAGATAGGAAGCGCATGAGGTGTGTGATGGAAAACACAGGGGATTCACCAAGAAGATCGGCTAAGGTAGGGGGACGTCCAAGGGAGTAAAGGAACGGAGAGTCCGTCTGCGCACGACGTGGAACGAAGGGCAGTCAAGCAAAAGATGGTGGACCGTGAGTAGGGCCTGAAAACATTGACAGATCGGAGGAGTGCCTCCCGACATTAGAAAGCCAAGGCGCAGACAGGCTAGGGCTGTTTCCCAACGCCTGTTGCAATGGGAGGACGACTGCCAGTCAGTGACAGTACGTTTGATGGCGCGGAGTTTGTTATCAGTTGTAGATGTCCATTTTGCTTGTCACCGCTGGCCAAGGAGACGGGTAACAATCGGGAAATAATCAGTTGCCGGGATAGGATGAGGTGTGACAGAGCAAGAGGTGACAGCTGCACGTGTTAGGCAGTCAACCCTCTCACTACTCGGTATTCCAACATGGCTTGGGACCCAGCAGGAGACAGACTTCAATCTGGTGTTAATGCGGAACAGCCATTCCTGTATCTTCAGCACTAGCGGGTTGCTGGCAGGGATAGACTGAATACCATGTAGTGCACTAAGTGAATCTGTGAAAATAACAAAAGTGTGTAACCTTGATCGGTATATAACACGAAGGGCCAGTAAAATGGCCAGCAATTCAGCAGTGAAAATACTTGCGACTGGTGGAAGGCGGATCTGATAGGTATGGTCTTACCCTTGCACACACTGCAGCCGTAGCCGTGTGCCTGCCTACCTGCCGGGAAGTAACTGAAGCGTACGGTGGCCGCTCCTTCCCCGTTACGTATGGTGGCCATGAACACGGTGTTACTCCCGTAGGAGGAAAAGGCAGGAGAGTGGTGCACAGGGGCAGCGCCTTCTCCGGTACGTACAGAGGCCACAGCCGAGGGTCTACCTACCCTGGTAAGTACAAAGGCCGTAGCCGTGGGCCTGCCTGCCCTTCGGGAAGTAACTGAGGTGTTACTCCTGTAGTAGGAGGCAATAGTGGATGAGGGGCGTACGGTGGCCACTCCCTCCCCGTCACGTACGTTGGCCGTGAACGCGGTTCCACTATTCCTCTCTCTGCCAGTCGGGGCGCGTTCAATAACTAACTCCGCGAGGCCGTCCCCAGAGGTGGCTGTGACTGAGGGGCGTACGGTGGCCACTCCCTCCCCCTTCACGTACGGTGGCCTTGATGGCGGTGTCACAGGGGGAACAACTGAAAGACGAACAGTGACCGCTCCTTCCCCGGTACATATGGTGGCCGTACCGCGGTGTTGCCTGGGACTGACACTGGATCAGTCCCACCCTGAACCTGGTGAAGGCTGCCCCGCCTGCAGGGTCGTTGCCTCTTCCCACTCACCTGGTGCTGTGACAGTTGTGGGGAAGAGGGACTCTGGACAGGGGTGTCCTGGTGACCCTCTTGTCCTGGGTCACTAACCCCACTGTGGTGTCCTCCTGGGGTGGTGGTGTGGTGGTGGCTTGGTGGTGGGGTGGGGGTTGGCAGGGTGAGTGGTCCGGCGGCGGCGGGTATTTTACCTTCATTACCCCTCCACTCCTTTCATTTCTCCAGTCATTTCCCAAGAGATAGAGAGAAAGGCATAGGAAGCAGCAATCAGATTCTTATAAGTTCCTTCCTATCTCGACCCTCCTATTTCGCTTCCTCCTTCCATCTCTCTCAAGCCTCCCTCGCACCTCCACTCCTCTTTCATCCCCGGAGCCATATCAGGAGGGAAAGGGAGGAGGATAAATGAAGCAGCAGCCAAAACAGGCCTAAGATATGGCCTGGCTGGATGAACGAGAATGCCCACTTGAATCGCAGTGAAAGAAAGCTCTCTCTCTCTCTCTCTCACAACACTAATATACTTGTTGAATCCGTTCAACCACTTACTAACACATTAAAATTCTCCTCCGTGACTTTCCACCCATCCTTTCCACTTAGCATAAATTTGAGTAATCATGGTTGCACGGAAGTTATACCAGCCTCACTCTCAATACTTATATTTTCCCTTCCTTGTGAGATGAGACTATTTTTTAATATATATCTGCCCTCTTCTTTCCTTTTCCCCTCCTATCTCTTCTTGTTCTTCTCTTTCCTCCTTTCATTTTCCTTCTTATAAGAATTCTTGTATTCCTTTTCTGCCTCCTCCCTGTCTCATTTTCCTCTCCACATAACTTTTTGTATTCCTTTTTTGTCCCATCTCCTCTCCTTCCTTTTCTCCTCCTCTGTAAGAGTTTTCCTTTCCTGCCTCTTCTCCTTCCATCTTTCTTTGCTTTCCTCTTTTTTTTCATTAATGCATTCTTTTTCTGCCCCTTCTCCTCCCATCTTTCCTTTCTTCATTTTCTTTTCCTCTTTTTTTATTTTTCATTAATGCATTCCTTTTCTGCCTTTCTCCTCCCATTTTTCCTCCTCCTTTCTATGATTTCCTCTTCTCGTTTTTTTTCATTAATGCATAATTCCTTTTCTGCCCCTTCTCCCATCTCTCAACCTCCTCCTCCTCCTTTTCACCAGTCTCCTTCCCTCCTCTTACCAGTACTGGGATGTTCTCTACTTGTTTTAAATTATATTTTGGCAGCTTTTGACAGATCTTCATTTATATGGGGTTTCCAATATCTTAAAGCTTCTTTTGTTGTACTTTTCAAGGAGTGTTCAATTCTCTTGCTGTATGGGGCTACTCTTGGATCAGTATTATTATATTCTTTAGGCAACTTACCTCACTCCAATTACCTTCACACTGACTTACCTCAATCCTTTGCTGGTTCCACCTTTATATTGTTTTGTAGTATTTCCAACCTCCCATCACCCATCAAAGAAATACAGGTAATATATTACAGTAGACCAGTTGGCCCACACTAGGCAGCTCCCACACAAGTGTGACTAAGTAAAAGAATAAGTCATATGCCCACTGGTTAGGGAGACACCCAAGCCCCTTTCCTTACCAGTTTATTTCTGCATATACTGTACATATCAGTGTTACCCTGTATATGGTCACAAACTCCCACCGTTCATACATCAGTAAGAGAAAGAAAAATAAGAGCTGTGTGGGGTCTGCAAAACACATCACAAGGCCTCAGGTGCTGGACTGTCTGCTATGCTATACACCACTGCCCACTACCAACGAAGGCTTTCTCATTTACCTGAGCTATTATCCTTTCCCTGCTTTCTTGTCTACAGAAACATATTTTCAAGCGCTCTGCAGCAGATCACCATCCTCCTTTCAGGAGATGCTGCCCACCAGTCCCCTGAGTTCATATCTAGCTGAGCAAAGTGAAAACAAACAACATATGAAGCCACATACTGAAAGATGTAATTAAACACTCATTTCAAATGATGCCATCCTTTTTCTGTAAGAATCCCCAAACTGAGGTGAGCCATGGTACTGTACACATGGCTTGTATTCTCTTCCTAGTCCTTAGCTATTTATTTTTGGATACAGCCGGTTAATAGGATTTTGTACATTTTTTAGGAAGAGTATGGTGATATTAGAATGATTTAAATAATGTACAAAAGAACAGATCCTTATCCTGCCCTTAGGTGGGAAATGAGGTTTGGATGATGATGATAATGATGACAAAAGGACATCAAGGGGTAATAAGCAAAATAAATTACAGGAATACCCCAGTTCAGCAATCTAATTGGTTAGGTAAAACCCCATCGTTAGGCAGGGTATCATATATCGGGGTACTTTTGACATGTACTGTATTTCAATGTGAACGGTTTACCAGCCTTGGGTTTCCCCAAAAAACAAGCCCAAAACCCACCCAAATGAGCCCAAAACAAGTTTAAAGCCAATCTAAATGGCCTAACAGCAGTCAAGCAAGCTAACCTAAAACTAACACCTGTAAATAACTCACTAAAACCAATAATATAAAATCTGAAATTCATCAAATATGTCTGGAAAACATCAAGCTTAGTAAACTGTACCCCAAAATGACAATGTTCACCCCACCTATGGCCAAAGCACATTAATCTAAGTCAAAAACAGTTTATAAATCAACCTAAATGCACAATTTTAGTCTACGATATCATCAGTCGGTAAAAAATCAAAACCCATCATTAAACCAGGGTTTAGCCATCATCGGGCGGGGTACGATGGTATTTCTACCCCCATCGTTAAGCCGGTGTATTGCATCTAAGGGTATCGTATATCGAGGTATTACTGTACTTGGGAAGAAGTGTTAGGGAGCTGCCTTAACTGATGAGAAAACAGGCCATGATTTAAAACTCTGGCTAAGCAATGAGTCAAGAGAACATAGCTGAGGATAACTGAAGATAGTTGGCAGACAAAAGCACAAACTGGCAGACCAAAGCACATACAGAACATAACAGTATAAGGTAGGCAGAAAAATGTACATAAACACAGAATATGGGACTGACAGAAACACAGCACATAAAGAACATGAAAGTGTAGCTACAAAAACCTGGAAGAACAAAGAACGTTACTATCAACAGGCAAATTTAAGTGCAAAAAGCTTGGCTGAACAAAGCATAAACAAAAAACATGAAAGGTTAACTGCAAGAAATTGGGAAAAAAAAAAACATATGAGGGGAAAAATTAAGGTAGGTTAGTCCATGCTAGACTGCTCCTGTAAGTGACTAATCTATAAGCACAAGATGTAAACAGTAAAGAAAACTATCATATGGGTGGATAGCCCAACCTACAAGAGGCCACATTATAAGCTGTATGACAGGCACTGTAGCTCCTATTTGTTACTGATTTATCTTGTTGCAACTCAGTATCCTCCTGCATCATTGTCTTCATTATGTTACGTACAAAAGGACGCTGAGATACAATAAGAATGAATCACAGAGATGTTTTAAGTCTAAAAAAGCCTCTTGTGGCTACTAAAACTTACATTTCACATGACAGACAATTTATTTTTCACTCTGGGATAAAAAATGACAAGAGATACACATAATTAAACATTCCCTATCATTCTTACACAACTGCAGTCCTCTAACATTCTTACACAATTGCTGAGACATCTAACATTCTCACACAATTGCTCAGACATCTAACATTCTCACACAATTGCTCAGACATCTAACATTCTCACACAATTGTTCAGACATCTAACATTCATACACAATTGCTCAGACATCTAACATTCTCACACAGTTGCAGTCATCTAACTCTTCAGGGGGAATTAAAAAGAATTCAGTGGGGGTTAAAGAATAGACATTCTGACATTTATGCTTTGACGGATACCTTCGGGGTGGGAAATTCGCCTCTTTGATATCTTAGGTGTGTGGTAGGTGGTGGCGACCATCATCCACGCACTTGATGTAGTGCTGACTACTTCTTCCTTAGCCTGTATCATTCTTTTTCTGTGCCTGCCCTCTTCTCTTCCTATTTCTCCCATCTTTCCTGTCACTTCTTATTGCTTTTCTTTCCTTTACAGGTGGCTTTACATTGAGTGACGAGCCAAATGGTTTCCTGTAAGCCAAGAAACCATTTACAACACTGGGTAGTAACCATATAACCAAACCATACGTGCTCCCTATGTGTCAGCGAGTGGGTTGGTGGAGGGTTAGTGCCCCTCCCCGTAAAACAAATAACTCAAAGTCAAATGGCCATCCCTTACGGGATTGTGGCGTCTGGCAATAGATAGATAGATAGATAGATAGATCTTAGGTGTGAGGTGCTTCATCTGCCGCTGTCAGGCTGCATCAGATGGCATGGGTCTTCTTGGGCTGCAGATCCAGAGGCCTGAACTTCTGTGGGTGGAAAATTCTGAGTTAATACTACATAGATTTCAGCCAATGGAACAGAGCCATTCCTACAACATAGAGAGTCACTGGCCTCTGGTTTCTTCTTCCCCCCCCCCAACACACACACAGTGGAGCAATAAATGGCAAATGGAATTTAATGTGGACAAGTGTCAAGTAATTAAGTGTGGCAAAAGTGAGAAAAGATTAGATTGGGATTATAAGTTAGGAAGGTCAACCCTACACATATCAGAAAGGGAGAAGGACCTAGGAGTGATTATCAGTAACAAACTATCTCCAGATGATCACATCAGTGAGAAGCTACATAACATGTATACACTGCTTACTAATATGAGAACAGCATTCACATATATAAATGAAGACACACTGAGAAAGATAATAACATCATTCATCAGACCAACCCTGAAATATGCATCAGTAGTCTGGAGTCCTCATCTCAAAAAACACATAGATAAGACTGGAAAAGTAAAAAGAGCAACTACAAGATGGGTACCAAGCTTAAGGGACCTAAGCTACGAAGAAAGACTAGAAAAACTGAATCTACCAACACTACAGGAGAGAAGGTAAAGACGAGACATGATCATGCCATATAAATGCATCTCAGGGAAAGAGAAAATAGACATAAATGAATATATAACCTATGGGGAAGCATCAACTAGAGAACACTGCAAAAAACTACATGTATGTAAAAAGAGAGGTGATAAAGATGCAAGGAAATTTAGTTTCCCAAATAGGGCAATCGATCAGTGGAATGCACTACTGAATGAAATAGCGTGTGCCAAAACTATTCACAAATTTATGGATATGTATGATAAAAATGGTTTAATACACAGAACAGTATGAGCCTGACTCATTCCTGTAAAGATACAATTAGGTAAAAACACACACACACTACACACACTTTAAAGAAAAACGTTCAGGCAGACTGGAAGACCCACATCCAGCTGAAAGTACCAGCATCCAGGGCAGCCACAGTGCTTGTGTTATGCAACAGACTGTGCAGCTTCTCATTACTGTTCTTTCATTCATTCATTCTCATCCAATTATTACTGTTCTACAGGAATAAAAACTCATTTACAATACAGTACACATTACCAAACCCAAACAGCCAATTTCCATTATATTTTTTCATGCAGTAAACCCTCATTATACGATGGGGTTCCGTTCCTGAAAACCCCATTGTATAGCAATCCATTGTATGGTGAACCTGTTATAACATGTAGTCAATGGGGATACGTTCCCAGACCTGCCTAAACTCGCACAATCGAACCTTTCCATCATTAAACACACTTAAAACGATGCTGAGGGACAAATACCAGTACTGTACTGGGTACATTTTACATTATTTAGGAAGTGGAGAGATGGCATGGGGCACAAGGGCTTAGGAGTAAATGAAGAAAAAACAAAAGTGATGGTATCCAGGGCTAGGGGCAGTACTGTCAAAGAAAGAGAATGGCTATGTGCGATTTGCCACAAGGGCATAGGAAGTAATTCCATCTTGTGCAGTCTCTGTAATAATTGGGTGCATAAGAGATGTAGTGGTATTAGAGGTAGACTGCGAGATAACGCTGATTTCATGTGTGCGGTGTGTCAGAGAGAGCAGGTGGAGATTGACAGGCGTGAAAGGATTGAATTTGCTGGTGGATCTCTTGAGTGTGTGGAAGAGTTTTGTTATTTGGGAGACATGTTATGTGCTTGTGGCAGGGCTGGAGCTAGCTCTGTGGCTAGAGCAAGGAGTGGTTGGAAGAAGTTCAGGGAGCTGTTGCCTCTCCTGACATTGAGAGGGTTCCCCCTCTGTGGTAAAGGATCTCTGTATACAGCTTTTGTTAGGAGTGTAATGCTGTATGGTAGTGACACCTGGCAGTAAAGGAAGAGGATATTTGCAAGCTCAAATGTACAGAAATGACAATGATTAGGTGGATGTGCAGTGCATCCCCGAGTGTGAGGCCTGGGGGAGCTAGGTTTATGATGGAAGAGTTGAGGAGTAGGTTGGGACTGGACTGTATTGGTGCTGTGATGAGGAGAGGCAGACTGAGATAGTTTGGGCATGTGGAGGGGATGAATGATGATAAATGGGTGCTGAAAGTGAGAAGTGTTAATGTTAGGGGTAGGGTTGCGACAGGTAGACCGAAAAACACCTGGGACGATGTCATTCAGTGTGACCTCAGGGATGAGGGACTGAATAGGGAAGCTGGCACAGATGGAGCAGCATGGAGAGCCGCCATTAGGTGACCAAGACCAATGCATAGAGCCTTCAAAAATTAAACAAAACAATGGAGCTAGAAAAGGACACCTACATTTGGATGCACTGATATAACCAAGCTGCTGCCCTGCCCAGTTATACATACTTCCCTCAACTCCCTCCCTCTCCTCTAAAAGGAGAATGGTGAGCTACAAGAAGATGGCATCTCTGGCCTGTAATCCACTGGGTTCACATTCAGATAAGCCTAGGGTTGTGGTTACTACTACATTACTGTTTATAACACTACTTACAGTACCTGTACTGTACTGTACCATACTGTACAACATTCTCACGCATTCACTCTTAACCCAAAATTTATTGGACCAAACAATGACATGAAATAACAAATAATCAATCACCGCTTACTTCACTCAATTAAGCACATAGAAAAGGGATACAGTAATATAATAACAGCTGACACACTATTGCTGGTTAATTTTCAGCTGACAAAGCTGGGCCACTTCCACACCTTGAATACCAAGTCAAGGGCATATGAAATTCTGTAAGCCTTCATTATGAGGTAGGAATCTCCTTGGTTGCTTGTCAAACTGACTCTCATCCAACTACATTTGGCCATCAACTGAGCTGAAAGAGGTTAGGATCTGAGCCGGGTTAAAACAAACATGCAAATATGTTGTTACCTGGTTCATAGCACTTCTGTATATTTGGTGCCATAATGATGCATGACATCTTGCCCATTAACTTGGTTATCTGCTTCAGCCCACACACAAACCTCTGCCTGTCAAAAAAAAAAGGGAGTTACAATTTGGCTTAAATTAATAGCATGAATCCAACGATGTATTAATCAACTGTATTTTCATAACTACCAGATTATTTCATTTTCCTTTGGAAGACTTTCTATGGTGATGGGGTTGATGGAGGGTATTTCTAACCTCTCTACTTCAAAGTCTCTCTTATGCTGAATAAAACTGTATCATGAGAGAATAAAATAGAAAATATCACTCTACTTTAATAGGTTAGAGCTGTTTCACTTTAAAAGCTGTTTCATTATTCTGCTGCTGATGAATTAACATCTATTAGTGGTAGGTGGGGGCGCTCACCATCCACTCACTCGACGTAGTGCTGCTCTCAGGTGACTGTCCTCTCCTCTCTTCCTTTCTTCTTTCCTTCCTTCCTCTTCTTTCTTTCTTTCTTCTTCCTTCTGTCTACAGGTGACTCTCCACTGACTGACATGGCAAATGGTCTCCTGTACATCAAGAAACCATTTACTACACTGGGTGATAACCACATAACCAAACTATGGCACCTGGTGGTTTAGTGGGTAACTAAGGCACTCCTGCCAGATTAAGCCAATGTAGGTTTATATCCAAGGGATGGTTGGGGTTTATTGCTCATGTAATGCCACTCAGGGATGAGTGAGGCTGGTCACTCTCATCTTAAATGTCTGGACCAACTTGCCTAGCCCTGGGTTCCTACACTCCTCATGGGGCAACACATGATTAGATAATGATGATGATGATGATGATGATGACGATATTCACTGAAAGTTACTTATGATTCATTATAAAGTTGCTCGCAAGTTAGAAATGAATGTTTTTAAGCTTTAACCACTCAGTCACAAACCAGAAATATGTCTCACTTAGAGCAGTTTCACTTGAAGCAGGTGCTGGCAAAGAACGCCCTCATGTGCCAGTAGTCCGGTGCCTATATAACTCGGTGGTTCCACTGCCTGGTTTTACAAACAACCATCAATTTCCTTCCCATCCCCAAATTGAAAAATGGTGGACTGCAGAAAAATGTCAGCTTCAGCCTATAGTCCACTGGCTTCTTGTTTACATAGGCCTGGGGTCACAGTTACTACTACTACTACCTGTGCTACAACAGCAACAACAAAAATTATCAACTGACTTGATGGCACCCTTGGCAGGGTCCCGTGCATACAGTCGCACCTGGAACAGAACCACAGCTTTGAGCAATAAGAAATATTAACTCTTTATAAGGGTTTCAAAACGATTGATATTTATTCTAAAATACAATATTAATAAGTATTCAGCATTAGGCTAAATTTCAATGCTGTAGTACGATATATTCTTTCGAGCCAAATGGGTTTTGGTCACTGTTTTGCCCGTCGTGTCCTCGGCAGGAATCCGTTCAGATGCATTCCAAATGCCTGTGCTATAATCGGGAATTTTACCACGTTACCGTTCCGATTAACCATCGTATCCTCTGCAAACCTCGTATGAAGTGCCATGTGAATAAGTTTCACTTAGCCTGTCTTCAAACTCGACGCGTGATAGCGGTCTTGGGGTGCGTGATAGCATGTATGGTTGTGCATTTGATGTGTGCGTGATACCAGATAAGTGTGATAGCTGAACGCGTGATAGCAGGGGGTTG